>NC_092709.1:29208302-29374036 GCF_047496885.1 Scyliorhinus torazame
ATCCCATTGCTCCTCCACAGTTCCCACTAGTTTATTCTGATTAAAATATGTAATCTTAGAGTCGCCAGGTATCTTTCGATACCGCCACAAAGTTCAAACCCAAATACTGATCAAAGAGCCAATACACCAGTTAGTTAGTTCAAAGTCAATACTATTTATTTACACACAGTAATATCTACTCATGCACAAAGTACTACAAACTGAACTATCTCTAACGCTAACGCCTATACTTAGCTTCGGGTGCCCACTCAGTCAGAGGAACTGTCCCTCTCTAAACTCCTCCACTGTCTTTAAAATGTATGTCCAACATGTAGTACAAGCATCTACAGTGTTTCTCTGGGCTGCATTACAGTGTTTCTCTTGGAATTTGGTGACTGAGGGAGTTTGGTGAAGGGGGAAGGAAGTGATCCTTTCATCTTCTACCTTTCTTAGATTCAAAGTAGGTGTTCTCATATGGTCCCATGTCAAACTCTATCTGCCATAGTTTTACCCATTCAACTTCATCTGTCTATGACTTTACAAAGGGAAACTATTCCTCCTCAACCATTTTGCAGCCTTTGACATGGTTGACCATGAAATTCTGCTCAAACGCCTCTCCGCTGTATCTGGCTGCACTCACCTTGTTTCATTCTAATCTATCCAGTGGTAGCTAGACAATCGCCTATACAAGCTTTTCTTCCCACTTCTGCGCTGTTACTTCTGGTGTTCTCAAAAGATCTATTATTGGCCACCTTCTATCTCTCACTTACGTGTTGCCCCTCTGCGACCTCATCTATAACACAGCATCACATTCCACATGTGCACTTACGCAAACCCAGCTCTACCACATCTGTCCCTCTCTAAACTCCTCCACTGTCTTTAAAATGTATGTCCAACATGTAGTACAAGCATCTACAGTGTTTCTCTGGGCTGCATTACAGTGTTTCTCTTGGAATTTGGTGACTGAGGGAGTTTGGTGAAGGGGGAAGGAAGTGATCCTTTCATCTTCTACCTTTCTTTAGGAAGAAGAATGATGACCTTGGTAAGTAGAACCTGGTCAGTGTTTCCACTGCCCTTAATAGTCTCTAAACTATACAAGGTAAAAGCAAAGGAAGTAATTTAAAGTACGTCATGGTAGGGCAACTTGGTCACATGGAATGCTCCTTCTGTGTGACGTGGGAAGCCAGGGGCACTTCCAGTGTCCAGACAGACCATGCATGCAGGATGTGTTTCCAGCTGATGCTAAACAAAATCCATGTTTCAGAGCTAGAGCTGCTGCAGGAGTCATTGTGGAGCATCCACAGGGATGAGATCTTTATGGATAGCATGTACAGTAAGGTAGTCATACTGCAGGTAAAGAGTGCACATGCAGAAAGGAAATTGGTGACCACCAGACAGAGTAAAAGCACTAGGCAGGTTATACAGAAGTTCACTTGGTCCACCTCCCTCTCTAACAGATTTTCTGCTGAGGCAGATGGTTTCTCAGGGGAGTGCAGCAAGAGCCAAGCCCGTGGCATCAGAAGAGGCTCAACTACATAGTGGGGAGAAAAAAGAGATGAGGGAACAATAGTGCTAGGTGATTCTATCTTAAGGGGAACAGATCGATGCTTCTGTGTCTGCACACATGACACCAGGATAGTATGCTCCCTCCCTGGTGTCTTGATGCCAATGAGCAGCTGCAAGGCAATAGGTAGGAGAAAGGTGAACAGCCAGCAGTCATATTGGTACCAACAACATAAGCAAAAACAGGGATGAAAGCAGAATATAGGGAGCTAGAAAATAAATTAAATAAATTGAAAGGAAGGACTTCAAAGGTAATAATTTCAGCATTACCCCCAGTGCCATGTGCGAGTGATATCAGGAACAGGTGAATATTTAAGACGAATGCATGGCTGGAGAGATGGTGTAGGAGGGAGGGATTTAGATTCCTGAGGCATTGGGACTGATTTTAAGTAAGGTGGGCCTGTAGAAGTGGACTAGTTGCACCAAGCAGGACCAGGACCAATATCCGCAAAGGGGTATTCGCTAGTACTCTGGGGGAGGGTTTAAACTAGTGGCAGGAGGATGGGAACCTGAGCAGCGAGACACAAGAGAGAGAAACAAAGATTGATAGGCAGTAAAGTAGAAAACAAAAGTGGAAGGCAAAGGAAATAAGAGCTAGCAGCAAATGGGGTCATAGTACAAAAAAGTGTAAAAATATTAAAAATATAAGTCTAAAGGCACTGTATCTGAATGCACAGCACATTCGCAATAAGGTAGGCAAATTAATAGCACAAATAGATGTAAATGGATACGATATGAGTGGGGTTATAGAGGAATGGCTGCAGGGTGTCCAAGGCTGGGAACTGAATATACCCTAAGTGCATTTGATATTTAGGAAGGACAGGCACAAAGGAAAAGGAGGTAGGATGGCATTGTCAGTTAAGGATGAAATCCTTGCAGTCGGGAGGATATTAGCTCAGAAAATCCAGGTGTAAAATCAGTTTGGGTGGCGCTAAGAGGAATCAAGAAGTAGAAAGCATTAGTGGGAGTCCTCTGAATTCTCCAAACAGTTGTGGTAAGGTAGGGGATGGCATTAAACAGGAAATTAGAGATGCATGTAACAAGGGTGCTACAGTAATCATGGGTGACATTCATCTTCATATAGATTGGGCAAACCAAATGAGCAATAATCTTGTGGCGGATGAATTCCTTGAGTGTGTACAAAATGGTTATTTAGATCAGTATGTCAAGGGACCAACTAGGGAACATACTATCCTAGATTTGGTATTCTGCAATGAGAGGGGATTAATAATAATCTTGTGCGGGATCCTTTAGGGAATGGTGACAGAACTAAGATACAAAATCTAAACGAAAGAAATTATAAAGATATGAGGTGTGAGTTGGCTAAGGGGAACCTCAGTAAACAATGTGATGGTGGATAGGCAATGGTTAATATTTAAGGAAGAAATGTGTGCATTGCAACAGTTATACATTCCTTCTTGCCACAAAAACACAAGAAAAGCAGTCCAACCACGGCTAACAAAAGAAATCAAGGATAGTATTAGATCCAAAGAAGAGTATTATAAAGTTGTGAAAACCAAGCAGCAAGCCTAAGGATTGGGAGCAGTTTAGAATTCAGTAAATTCGATCTAAGAGATTGATTAAGAGGGAAAAAAATCGAATACGAGAGTAAACTTGCAAGGAACAGAAAAAGACTGTTAAAGCTTCTAAAACTCTTTAGAAAGAAAAAGATTGGTGAAGACAAATGTAGGTCCTTTACAATCCAAAATGGGAGAATTTACAATAGAGAACAAGGAAATGGCAGTGCAACTAAACAATAATTTTAGTTCTGTCTTCACAGAGGAAGACACAAATAACTTCCCAGAAATGCTAGGGAACCAAGGAGGAGGAATTACGAAAGAAATGTGTTAGAGAAATTAATGGGACTGAAAATTAATAAATTGCCAGAGCCTGATAATCTACATCTCAGAGTACTAAAGGATGTGGCCATGGAAATAATAAATGCATTGCTCATCAGCTTCCAAAATTCTGTAGATTCTGGAACAGTCCGGGAAGATTGGAGCCTGGCAAATTTAACTCCACTACTTAAAAAAGAAGGAAGGGATAAAACAAGGAATTTCAGACCAATTAGCCTGATATTAGCAGTAGGGAAAATTTGCTGGAGTCTATTTTAAAGGATGTGATAACAGGACACTTTGAAAATAACAACAGGACGAGACAAAGTCAACATATTTTGAAAGGAAAACCTACTGGAGTTTTGTAAGGATGTAAGTAGTAGGATAAGAGAGAACCAATGGATGTGGTGTATTCGTATTTTCAGAAAGAAGTTGATAAACTCCCACATAAGATGTTAGTGTGTAAAATCAAAGTACGTAGAATTAGGGAAAATATATTGCATGGGTTGAAAATTTATTGAAGACAGGAACCAGAGACTGGGAATACATGGGTCTTTTTCGGAGTGGCAGTTGGTGTCCAGTGGGGTACTGCAGGGATCAGTACATGAGTCCCAGCTAGTCACAATATATATTAATGATTTGGATGAGGGAACCAAATCTACTATTTCCAAGTTTGCTCATGACATGAAACTTGGTGAGGATGTGAGTGATGAGGAGACGCTACAAGGCAATTTGGACAAGTTGAGTGAGTGGGCAAATACACGGCAGATGAAGTATAATGTGGATAAGTGTGAAGTTATCCACTTTGGTAGGAAAAACCGAATGGCAGAGTATTATTTAAATGATGATAGACTGGGAAATGTTGATGTACAAAGGGACCTGGATGTTATTGTACACCAGTCACTGAAAGCAAAGATGCAGGTGCAGCAAGTAGTTAGGAAGGTAACTTGTATGTTGGCTGTCATTTCTTCTTGACTGGAGTACAGGAGCAATGCAGCTGTACAGGGTCTTGGTGAGACCACACCTGGAGTATTGTGGGCAGTTTTCATCACCTTGCCTAAAAAAAGAGATATTTGCCACAGAGGGAGAGCAGCGAAGGTTCACCAGACTGATTCCTGGGATGGCAGGATTGTTGTTTGAGGTGAGATTGATTCAAGTAGGCCTGTGTTCACTGGCGTCCAGTAGAATGAGAGGGGACCTCATTGAAACGTATATAATTCTGACAGGGTTGGGAAGACTGCATGCAGGGACTCTGTTTCCTCTAGCTGGAGGGTCTAGGTCAAGGGGTCGCAATCTCAGTATAGGGGATAGGCCATTTAGGACTGAGATGAGGAGAAACCTCTTCACTCAGAGGGTGGTGAACCCTTGGAATTCTCTACCGCAGAAGGCTTTGGAGGCTAAGTCACTGAATATATTTACGAAGGAATAGATTTTTAGATTCTAAAGGCATCAAGGGGTACAAGGCGAACGCGGGAATATGGTGTTGAGATAGGGGATCAGCCATGGTCATATTGAATGGCGGAGCAGGCTCAAAGGGCCAAATGATCATCTACTCCTATTTTCCAAGAACAGAAATTTCCTCCAACTAAATTTCCTCCGGGGCGGCATGTTGGTACAGCTGCCCCACAGCACCAGGGACCTGGGTTTAATCCTGGCCTTGGGTGACTGTGTGGAGTTTGCACTCCTCCCCGTGTCTGTGTGGGTTTCCTCCGGGTGCTCCGATTTCATCCCACAGTGCAAACATGTGCAGGTTAGGTGGATTGGTCATACTAAAAATTGCCCCTTAGGGCCCAAAGATGCGTAGGTTAGGTGGGGTTACAGCAATAGGGCAGGGTCATGGGCCTAGAGAGGGTGCTCTTTCAGCGGGTCGGTGCAGACTCAATGGGCCAAATGGCCTCCTTCTGCACTGTAGGGATTCTATGATTCTTCTATGAAATATTGTGAAGACAGAAACATTGTCTTTGTTTCCCATCACCAACTCTGTTCTCTTGCACATGGCTCCATTCCTCTTCCTAACAGCTGCCTGAGACCGAACCAGGCTGTTTGCAACATTTGGCCCTAAGATGAACTTCTTACCCTATATTTACCACGAAGACCACCTAGTTCCACCTCCACGAATTTCCCAACTTTGCTCCAGCCTCAGCTGTCACTGAAACCCTCACCCATGCCTTTGTGACGTACAGGCTTGACCATTCCAATGCACTTTTGGCCAGCCTCTCTAGCCTCTGCAAGCTTGCAGTTATCCAAAATTCTGCTGCCCAGGTTCTAACTCACACCAAGTCCAACTCGCCCATCTCCCCTGGTTTGCTGATCTACACTGGCCCCCTGGTTACGCATTGCTGATTTTTAAAGTTCTCAACCTTGTTTTTAAATTCCTGTATGATCTTGTCTCTGCCCTTCTCTTGTAATCTCCTCCAGCCCAACAACCTTGTTGCATTCTGACAATTTTGACATCTTGAATGTTCCTGATTTAAAAAAACTCTCCTATTGATGGACATCCTGCATCTGGCTAGGTCCTAAGCTCTGAAATTCCCTTCCTAACCCTCTCTGTCTTTCCTTCTTCCTTCAAGAGGTTCCTTAAAATCTGCCACTTTGACCAAGCTTCAGCTCATCTGAAATCTCCTTATAAGGCTCAGTGACAAATCCAATATACGTAGAGTCTGGAATTCAATATATTCTATTGGCTGAGTGCATCTAAACTCCGTTTTTGTTACTACCTTGAATTCCAATATACTTCCCCCACAATGATAACATTGTCATGCTTTCCATTACAAAAATATGCACTGGCAGCTTATAAAGAATGGAAAAAAGTTACTGCTTAGAGGGCCTATTGATGACTGAAGTGAAAACTTTGATTTGCTAAAGAGCCATTATGCCTGAGGAAATAATCAACTTTTGTTGCTAACTAAATATTTGCTTGTGAAAAGTTCTTAAACAATTTAGAATGAAGCCTTTTAGCTCTATTTGCTCTCCTTGGGAACTGCTGACAATGACTTTCAACGCACACAAGTTGACATGGTGCAACATGTCTGGGGCTATTGCAAAACATGCCATCATACAAGGAACATTTGTTATGCTAAGCACAAAGAACATTCTCAAAGTGGTGTGGTCCTTCAGCGATCTAAAAACGTATTATGTGAAACCACATAAGGATACATTATGAATGCTATTTTAAATAATAGGTAAAGAAAACAGCAAACGGTTTGGAAAAGGTGGAGTTGCTGCCTGGTGACCGGGACAACCTTGCCATTCAGACCCGTGGTGGACCAGAGAAACATGAGGTTACAGGATGGGTGCTGGTAAGCTTTTAATCCACATTTAAGAACATTCATTAGGAATTTATGTAATTTCAACCCACAAAAAAATTCTTAAATTGTTGTGCTGCTTACAGTAAGGAATGGGAATGCCTTTCACCATGTTGCACACAAAACAGTCCCCAGTCGATATTACAAGAGTGGTGACAATTAGCAAAGCATTTCCTTGGTTGTAAAGCACTTTGGGATGTTCTGAGATCGTGTAAGGTCCATCTAAATGCAAGTTCTTCCTTTTAAGTCACGGCTCCCAGAGTAAAGATCTGCCAAATCTGCGGCAAAAGTGAGGAAAACATTTATTTTGTGCGCTACGGGTTAGCTTATAATAACCTGTAACAACCTGTCTGATTGGAGATTGCACATTTTGTGCTGTCCTGTGGTCATTGTTGGGCTGCTTCCGCGCTCCCCACAAGAGTTTAGAATTAGGTTGAAAATATCCAAACCCAGTCCCGAGCAAGGAAGGCTTTCGTATCACCAGACTAGTCATGTCTGTCTTCAACCCCGAGGTAGCCTTCACACAATTATGTTTCAATTTTTCAAACAAAAACATTGTTGCTTTCAAGAAATCTGAAGGAGCAGAAGTTTTACTATCAATTCTGCTCATTATAATTTGCTTTCAACATTATCTGTCCGTTTTATAAAAAAAAGCCTGTAAAAAACTGACCCACGTTGCCAACTTGTCACAAGCATCTGAAATATGGTTAACTATATTTACTCATCTAATTGAACTTCGGGATTAAAATGTAGAATCTCTGGATTAAATTACCCACAATTGGGCAACAATGGAACCAAAGTAACAATCTGGCTGTGAGGAGATTTGACTCTTGGTGTACTAATTGTACGCTAGATTAAAAAAACCATCTTATTTCTTGCTTGGTAAAAGAGTGACAAAGACAGCAACTTAGTTACATATCCATGGCGAAGAAAAACAGACACTGATTCAAAGGAAAGATAAGTGAATAAGACCTTGGTTTAATGACTTGAGCTGAGAATTTGTTGTCACCCCACTGTTCAGGTATGACATTGAAAACTAACTCTCTTCTCTATCTTGACCTCATTTATTAATCCAATTTCTTTGCCCCAACACACCCCCCTCTCTCTCAATGTGACCATCTGTATTTTCACAGAGCAGTGCTGTCAACACATTCTGCTATCTTACCTTTATGCCACTATCAGCACCATCTTTAGTCTTTAACACTACCATTAACACTCCCTTTAGTGGCCATGACATTTGGCCATGCATCACTCCTAGCTCCCACCTATTCTTCTCCATCCCTTCTTAAACAGTATAAAATTCATCACATTTCTCTCTCTCTCTTTAGCTCCGAAGAAATCATACAGACTCGAAATGTCAACTGTTCCTCTGTCCACAGATGTTGCCAGGCCTACTGAGATTTTCCAGTATTTTCTGTTCATATTTTAGAATTCCAGCATCGGCAGTTTCTTTGCTTTTATATACCCAGGCATCTAATTTGGAAGGCAGCAAAAATGCATCATGTCATATAGTACAAACTGTAGTACAAGCCTCCTGGCTCTGTGCCTGAAATGGGGCAATCGGGTCTTTGCATTTGCAAATAGAGGCGTTTTGTGACTCCATTCTTAAAATTGGACAGACCTGAAAATAGCTGATGCCAGGGCCTGCTATTTTCCACCACAGCATTGAAGATCATTGCTAACCTCACTCGCTTCCCTCCTGATTGCAATCCTTTCAAAGGCTTCTTGAGGGAAAGCAGCCTACACAATGTTTCATCCATAAAACTGGTGAGCTGTCTCTGCACCGGGGCTGGTGTCTGCATATGTTAAGACGGCCCGGCTGAGACTCAGGCCTCCGATGAGTGCTCGCAAGGAGTTGTCCATTTCAGCCTTGAAAACAAGGCCAAAACAAATTTCCACCCCTTGAGCTTTAGAGAGGATAGAAAGGGAAGTGGATGCGACACTGAGAAGTTTAGGGCTGAAATGCCAGGTTAGATTTGGTATGCTGAAAACACAATTGCTAATACGGTGCAGGGAGTAGATTTAAGAGTTAGAAATTATATTGAGGCACTCATCATGCCGTATGAAGGAAAGGTGAATTCTATTGCACTTTCTGCAATTTTTGAATTTGAAATGTTTTGTCGCCCGTCTACATATCACATATATTGTAAATAAGAGAATTACAATTGTATAGAGGTACTCAGGAGGGGCTCACACTGTATGGTGACAAGTCAAATTTTATGGCATTTTCTGTAATTTTCAAGTTGAAATGTTTTGTAATATTCTTTTGCAATTTTTATGAATCAAGGATATAATTTTGTAAACAAGAAGATTCAAGAGTTAGAGGAATGGAGAGTTGTCGAAACATTCATTTTTGCAAATTCTGCACATTAAGTGCCATGTCTCCAATCATCTTTATTTTCAATTATATTTAGATCTCTCCGCTCACCGAGGAAGACGCTGGAGAATATGAGTGCCATGCGTTGAACACCAACGGAGAGGCTGCAGCTGCTGGAAGCATACATGTGGTTGAAGAACTAGAAAGTGCGTGTAATGTTCTATATAAATAACATAGATGTGTCATGAAATATATGTAGCTTCATGGCTACTAAAAGGACTATCATGATTTTTCATGGGAGTGATAAAGAGGTAGTGAGGGGAAAGGGCAGACAGATTTTAGCATGAGAATTTTAAATACATGTCCTGAAGCCTGCAAGATGCGATTCAGGCGGCAAAGTTTTGCACTGAGCTGTTTTATATTATGTAGGAAGCCGGTCAAGAGAGAATTGGAATAATCAAGTCTGGCAGTGACCAAAGCACGAATCAGATTTCATTCACACACAGGTTGAGGCAGGCTGGTGTTCGGGGAATGTAATGGAGGTGGAAAGAGGCTGGAGGAAATATGGGGTCAGAGAATTAAACGGGATGCTGAGATTTCAAACAGCTGAAAAAGCCTTAAACAGTGGCAAGGATTCAGAGTTTGTGGCAAGGGCACAAGACTATTGCTTCAGTCTTCCTAATTCCCCAAAAAGCTATGGTTAATTTAAGACTTCAACTCAGCAACCTGCCAGAGATAGAGGAAGTGTTGAGAAAGGGAGCGCTATAATGCTGGTTGTCCTCCGTGTACATGGGGAGGCATAATCAGTGTTTGCAGTTATGTAACCCTAGGGAACCATGTAGTCAAGAAGGGATTGGTCTCAAAGGTCACAGTGTAACTTGAGGAAGATAAGCCTTCGCTGGAGATGGTCTATCCATCCAGATATGAATGGAATCAAATGAGGGCAGGGCTACTGAGCTGATTAACTAAGAAAAGATGTTGGAGGTGATTGACCATATCAAGGGCCGCAGAGATCATGGAAGATGAGAGAAAATGAACCACGGTCACAATCACAGAATATTAGTGCCATGGCTGGAATAGAAATCTGAATAGAAGTTCAGGCAGGGAGTTGCAGGATTGATAGGTACAGATTTTGGAGACATGTTGAAGAGAGGAAAGGAAAGTTGGCATCGGGTCAGTAGTTTGCAAGGACAAAGTTGTCAGTGATGGGGATTATTTTGAGAGGGTGATGACAAATGTTTTTGAAAGATGGGGAGACAAAACCAGAGGAAAATATAATGTTTACAAAGTCAGTACGGGGAAGGGAGGTTGGGTGCTCAGCAATTTAGCAGAGGAATGGGGACAAAGGAGCAGGTGGTGGTTTTTGTGGACAAGATGAGCTCAGAAAGGGCATAAGGGGAGAAAACTAGAGAAGGACGTGGGATTAATACTAGGTCTGATGGGAAAGGTTTAGTTTGTGGAGCAGGAGGGATACAGATGGTGTCAATCTGAGCGATAAAAGTTGTCCCGGAGTTCCTTGCAATTGTAGTGGGAGTAAGGGTAGAACAGGTAAGCATAAAGATGGTAATGGAGAAAAGAAG
Source organism: Scyliorhinus torazame (assembly GCF_047496885.1). Classification (NCBI taxonomy): domain Eukaryota; kingdom Metazoa; phylum Chordata; class Chondrichthyes; order Carcharhiniformes; family Scyliorhinidae; genus Scyliorhinus; species Scyliorhinus torazame. The sequence goes on from NC_092709.1 coordinate 29,218,882, forward strand.
CCAAGTGTTTTTTTTGTTCTCCAGGATCATGGAGTGGTGGGCACTTTTTGTCAGGGGAGAATGGGACCCAATTGTATTTGAAGTGTGAGACTATGTTTTTCAGAATTTCTCCATAATTCTGTTCTTCAAGCGTCTTATGTTAATCCACTGATGTGTGCTGTAATTCTGACCTGTTGTTGACGTTATGTCCTTAAGCTTGAATGGGAATGGTGACAGTTTCCTCAACATATTTGCTTGAAAAAAGGATCCAAAACTGAATGGGTGTTGTGTATCGACCCCCTGGTAGCAGTTCGGAGGTGTTAAGATTATATAAATGCAGAAATTAGACAAGTGTGTAGCAAAGGCGGACGGCGAACATGGAGAAGGTGAGGCGATTGGGGGGGGGGGGGGAAGAATGAGTTAGGATGGAAGAGGAATTCTGTAGGGGTGGGGTCCAGCTTAAGGGCTATGCTGGCGGCAGCATTGTCAATGGCGCCGAGCAGATACTCAGGGAGACCGATGGTGCAGTCCACGGTAAAGATCTAGAACCAGCTGAGGAGGCACTTTTGGAAAGAGGGGGTGTCAGTGTTAAGCCTTTGTGTGAAAGCCACGGTTTACTGCCAGGGGATAGATGGCACGTATAGGTACTGGAGAGAAGTGGGGGCTGGTTAAGGTGAGGGATTTGTATCTGGAAGAACGGTTTGCCAGTATAGATGAATTGAAGGAGAGGGTAGAGTTCCCGAGAGAAAGTGAGTTTAGGTACCTGCAGGTAAGGGACTTTGCGTGGAAAGTTTGGAAAGGGTTCCCCAGGATGTCGAGGTACTCCCTGCTGGAACAACTGTTGCTTCCGGATGTGGAAGGGGAGGGTAGAATGGGAGACCAAATACAGGTGGCTGGGGAGCTGGGTGGGGAGATAAACTGGAGAGTATGGAGTGAGGTGCTACGAAGGGTAAATGCAACCTCCTCATGCGGAAGGATGAGCCTGATACAATTCAAGGTTGTATACAGAGTACATATGACACGGGCAAGAATGAGTGGATTCTTTCAGGGCGTGGCAGACAAGTGAGAGACGTGTGGGCGGAACTAGCGAATCATGCACATACGTTCTGGTGCTGTGAAAAGCTGGAGAGATTCTGGGCGGGAGTGTTCACGGGCACTAGCAAGGAGAGTGGTGGAAGAGGTGGATTCGGACCCGTTGGTGGTGATCTTTGGGATATCGGAGAAGCCGGAGCTGGTGGAGGGGAGGATGGCTGATGTTGTAGCCTTAGTCTCTCTGATTGCTTGGCGACGGATTTTATTGGAGCGGCCGTCAGCAATGGGGTAGCGACCTGGCTGGGTGACTTATATGACTTTTTTCGGCTGGAAAGGTCAAATACGAGTTAAGGGGTTCAGTGGAGGCCTTTGAGGCAAGGTGGGGGATGTTCGTGACTGTGTTTGAGGAGTTGTTCGTCGTTGGGGGATGAGGGGGGGGGGTGAAAAAGGGGAAGATTTGTATGAACTGTATAGTTGTGTGTTGGGAAGTTTGTTTCCCAAATTGTTTATATGTTGTAACTTTTCATATACATTTGGAATAAAATACATTTAAAAAAGTGTGTAGCAAAGACAGAGTAGTATTAATGGGAAATTTTAACTTACACATTGATTGGGAGAGGCAGACAAGCACCTGTCAGAAAGGTAGTGAATTTCTGGAATGTGTCCGGGATAGTTTCCTGCAGCAATGTGTTCTACAGTGCAACAAAGGAATTCAGCGTCGTGTTTGAAAGTGAAAAGCACGATTCAGATACTAGAATTTTAGACTTGGGTAATGCTGACTTTAACGGGATGAGACACAGACTGTCTAAACTGGAAAGATATGTTAATGGGTCTAAAGATTGAAGACCAGTGGGGAATATTTAAAGAAACATTTAACAAGATACAAAGTGAGTTTATACCCCTGAGAGGAAAAGGCTCCACTTCACACAAAAAAACCGCCATGGACAACTGGAGATTAGGGGCAGCATAAAACAAAAAGGGCTTACAAAAATGCAAAACAGAGCACAAACACAGACGAATAAGATAGATAGAGCAATGGGTTACAAAGCAGTTTATCAGGGCTACTGAAAGGGATTATTAAAGGAAACTTGCAAGGGACATCAAAATCAATAAGAAGAAATTTTATAGTTTAGTAAAGGGAAATTGGGTGGTCAACAACTAAAGCTGAAAATGGAGATACTGCCAGTGATAATGAGAAAATGGCAGGCATGTTGAACAATTACTTTTCCCTCAGTATTTACAGCTGAAAAGAAGGATAACTTGCCGGAAGTCCCGAAAAAATTAATAGCCGATAGACGACAGGCATAATACAATTATTGCAAGTACAGCGTCAGTAACGAGGAAATTAATGGAACTAAAGAGTAACAAATCCCCAGTACCTGACGGTTTCCATCCAAGGGTGTTAAAGGAAGTAGGGAACACATTGTAGGTGCCCCAACTATAATCTTTCAGAGTTGCGTAGGATCAGTAGTCCCTCTGGATTGGAAAATTGTACATGTGACTCCACTTTTTAAGAAGGGTGAAAGGGGGAAACCGGGGAATTACAGACCAGTTAGCCTAATTTTGGTCGATTAAGGAGAGCCAGCATGGATTTGTGAAGGGAAGGTCATGCCTGGCTAATCTTATTGAATTTTTTTGGTGACAAAGGTAGTGGAGCGGGGAATATCTATGGATGTTATTTACATGGACTTCCAGAAGGCATTTGATAAAGTCCCAAATAAGAGACTGTTAGCTAAAGGTGGAAGTCCACAGAGTTGAGGGCAAATGATTGAAATGGTTAGGAAATTGGTTAAGTGGCAGATGACAGTGTGGGGATAATGGGCAATTACTCTAATTGGCAGGAGGTGACTAGTGGTGCACCACAGGGTTGTGTTGGGGCCTCAATTATTCAATAATGACTTGGATGATGGCATAGAAAGTCAAAGATCCAAATTTGCTGATGATACAAAATTAGGTGGCATTGTAGACAACCTAGATCAGAGCATAAAATTGCAAGGAGGGCAGCAAGGTGGCGCAGTGTTTAGCACTGTTGCCTCACAGCGTCGGGGTCCCAGGTTCAATCCCGGCTCTGGGTCACTGTCCGTGTGGAGTTTGCACATTCTCCCCGTGTTTGCGTGGGTTTCGCCCCCACAACCCAAAGATGTGCAGGGTAGGTGGATTGGCCACACTAAATTGCCTCTTAATTGGAAAAAATGGACTAGGTACTCTAAATTTATAAAAAGTAATAATAAAATTGCAAGGAGGTATTGACAGACTAGGTGAATGAGCAAAATTGTGGCAGATGGAATCCAATGTAAGCAAGTGTGAGGTTATCCATAGATCCTTAAAAGGCCACGAACAAGTGCAGAAAATAATCAAAAAGGCTAATGGAATGTTAGCCTTTATATCTAGAGCATTGGAGTATAGAAACACAAGAGGTTTTGCTGCAGCTATACAGATCCCTGGTTAGAACCCGCTTGGAGTACCGAGAGCAGTTCTGGGCACCACACCTTAGGAAGATATTTTGGTCTTGGAAGGAATGCAACGTAGGTTTACAAAGATGATACCTGGATTACAGGGTTGATTTGAGAGGAAAGATTACAAAGATTAGGCCAGTTTTTGTTAGAATTTAGAAGGTTGAGGGGTGATCTTATCAAAGCATTCAAAATATTAACAGGGGAGGACAGGGTAGATAAAGATAAAACTATTTCCACTAGTTGGAGATTCTAAAACTAGGGGGCACAGCCTAAAAATTAGGGCTAGACCATTCAGGAGAGATGTTAGGAAGCACTTATTTTATTTTTTCCAATTAAGGGGCAATTTAGCGTGGCCGAGGACAGCACGGTGGGGCAGTGGCTAGCACTGGGTCATTGTCAGTGTGGTTTTGCACATTCTCCCCGTGTTTGCATGGGTTTCATAGAATTTACCGTGCAGGAGGAGGCCATTTGGTCCATTGTGTCTGCACCGGCCCTTGGAAAGAGCGCCCTACCTAAACCCTAGCCCCGTAACCCAGCAACCCCATCTAACCCAAGGGCAATTTAGCATGGCCAATCCACCTAACCTGCACATCTTTGGACTGTGGGAGGAAACCCACGGAAACACGGGGAGAACGTGCAGACCCTGCACAGACAGTGACCCAAGCAGGAATCAAACCTGGGACCCTGGCGCTGTGAAGCCATAGTGCTAACCACTATGCTACCGTGCTGCCCCCACAATACAAAGATGTGCAAGGTAGGTGGACTGAACACGCTAAATTGCCCCTTAATTGGAAAAAATGAATTGGGTACACTTAATTTTAAAAAAAAGTTAGGGTGGCCAATCCACCTTCCCTGCACATCTTTAGGTTGTGGGGGTGAGACCCACGCAGACACGGGGAGAATGTGCAAACTCCGCATGGGACAGTGTTCCGGGGCCAGGATCGTACTGGGTCCTCAGCGGCGTGAGGCAGGAGTGCTAACCACTGCACCACTGTGCCGCCAGGAAGCACTTCTTCACTCAAAGAGTTGTCGAGGTTTGAAACTCGCTCCCACAAATAGCAGGTGAAACCAGAACAGTTGTTGATTTTAAATCTGATAGATTTTTGTTCAGCAAAGATATTAAGGAACCTGGGCTGACGGCAGGTATATGGAGTTAAGTCACAGATCAGCCATGATCTCATTAAATGGCAGGACAGGCTCGAGGGGCTGAATGGCCTACTCCTATTTCTATGTTGGTTTGTCACAGGGAAAATCCTGGAAATCAATGTATTCAACAAATTATGTGTAATTATTACAGGAGACTTCAGAATTGAATTTAAGACCAGAATATGGAGCTGTATTATGATATAGAAGAAAACTAAAGTCAATAGATTATGATTTTAAAGACACACATGGAAAAGGTGAAATAAGTCAGTGAAAAATCTAATGGGACAGGGCTCTCCATTTGTTGAGCATGTACAGTAAAACCATAGAAACATAGAATCCCTACAGTGCAGGAGGATGCCATTCGGCCCATCTCATCTGCACCAATCCTCTGAAAGTACTCCACCCAGGCCAACTCTATCCCAGTTACCCTGCAACCCCATCTAATCGTTGGGACACCAAGGGGTAATTTTGCGTGGCCAATCCACCTAACCTGCACATCTTTGGGACAGTGGGAGGAAACCGGAGCACCCGGAGGAAACCCATGCAGACACAGGGCGAACGTGCAAACTCCACACAGTCACCCAAGGCTGGAATTGAACCCGCGCGCTGTAAGGCAACAGTGCTAACCACAGTGCCACGGTGCCATTCTATTAACGCTATTTCTTCTTATTAACTTTGGCGTTTTGCTTTACAGTGAAAGAGGAAGTATGAAAAAATATTCAATGGAATGAACCAATGACCAACCACTAGCTCAGCTTGGAGCTCATCTACTGACGGGGAACGCTGGGGATATGCAGACTATTTGTATAGCGCTTTTTTCAGTGCATAACAAGTCGGGTTTTCTAGGGATCGTTTTCCCAGCATATAGTTACTTTTAATGATGATTGTTGTTGTACCCTTCATTTTACTCTGCTTGTGGTTAGATTTTTGTAAGTCAAATATAAGGCCAAAGGAGCACAAATCAGTTTCTCCATTATCAAGATACAGGCTGTATATAAAGTTATGGAATAAAATTTATACAAAGCTTAAAATACAAAATTTTATTTTTGTTTTCACAACAAAATCTACTTACAATGCTGGCAAAGATAAAACCACCAATCAAGCCACCAGTGAGAACAGTAAACACATGAAGTGAGACTAAAGACCTGGTATTTGAATAAGCAATACCATCACACTTTCTCATACATCATTGTGCACTCTGCTGCAAATAATTTTGCCAGTCACATATTATACTATTTCAATATTGTGCCATAAACCTGGCATGTCTGAGAAAAGCCGATCATTTACAGTCCATTATGAAATCAACATTCGGGGTGCAATGCTCATTGACATTAGTTCCTGGAAGAGAAGTTTGCAGGCATAGGGCATCCGCACCAACGAAATCTGAAAGTTAAAGAACAAGGTGAATAAAAGGTAAGCATCTATTTTTTAAAAACCTACTTCTATTTTTATTCTCATCCTTGCCACAACACGGTTCCACTGACATTTATGGATATTTACAGTCATTTACACATTGTTTAAAATTACTGTTCATGGCTTCGAGTCCCCTCTCCAAAAGTCTTCCCAGTTACTCTGGAGAAATCAGAGAGCTATTGACTTAAGCTAAACTTGTGTAAAACTTAATTCAGCCTTTTTTATATAAATACCCTTAAGGCTATTTGCATAGCTATGGTATAAGCGCTTTCATGTTAGTATTACAAACTTTTCAATTTGTTACAGTTTAAAATATTGATAGGTTGCGTTTTTCTATCACTGGATGCACAATCTGCTACAAATAATTACTTAGCCATATGCATCTTTGCCATTCACATCTGGCCACTCACATTTCACCTACTCTTTTATATTTAGCCACTTCTTCACCTCAACTGCCCGACCGAGCAGTCCATCCACAAATGTCATCATTCTCTGTATAAAGTAGTTAAATACAAACGTTCTATTCCCTTTTCTAAGCCTAGTCATGTCTCCAGATTCAAAACTTTGTGGCAATCTCATCTAGGATCCATTGGTCAGATTCTCATTTCACAAAAGCCATCCATTAGCCGCTCAGAGCCAAATGAGGCCAGTTCTTTTTTTTTTTTTTACAGCTCATGTCCAATACAAAGCACCCAAACATATTTGATACAGGACTCACAAACACAGAGGAGACATTGATTCTATCAGTTTAGATAGATTTCAGTTGAGCTCCCACCGATGAAAATGCCTAAATCACTGTTCCAATATAGCACGATAACTTGATAAGAGTTGCATCAGTGGGGCGGCGCGATGGCACAGTTGCACTGCTGCCTACTGCGCAGAGGACCCGGGTTCGATCCCGGCCCCGGGTCATTGTCGTGTGAGTTTGCACATTCTCCCCGTGCCTGTGTGGGTGTCACCCCTACAACCCAAAGATGTGCAGGTTAGGTGGATTGGCCACACTAAATTGCCCCTTAATTGGAAAAAGTAATTGGGTATTCTAAATATATTTCAAAAAAAGGAGTTGCATCAATAAATTGTAGTTAGATATTGATGAGATGTGTGGAGTCAGTTGGGACGATCACTTAGGAGAGAGGAAAGGTAATAAAGGCAACCAGTTTCTGGTGCTGGCTAATCTTTTCTAATACTAAACATGGAACAGTACATTTCTATAGTTTCATGCCGTACAATTCCACTGATCTTTTTTTTTTTTAAATTGGAATTTTATCATTTTTACAGATAACGCAACACATTTTTTTTTTTTTTTAAGTACCCAATTAATTTCGGTTTCCAATTAAGGGGCAATTTGGCGTGACCAATCCACCCACCCTGCACATCTTTGGGTTGTGGGGATGAAACCCACGCAAACATGGGGAGAGTGTGCAAACTCCACACGGACAGTGACCCAGGGCCGGAATTCGAGCCCGGGTCCTCAGTGCCGGAGGCAGCAGTGCTCACCACTGCGCCTCGTGCCGCCGCAATTCCACTGATCTTTTAAAGCATTGGAATAAAATGAACATTAATTTATGAGTTCCTGCTACAAAACTAGAGTAGAGAAACTTAAAGTAGCTTGATCCTTTTTCAGAATTATAACTTACACTCCAAGGTCTGTTTAAGCAGGAAAGAGGTTTTAGGATGGAGATTCCCACACAATAGCTTTGGTCAACAAAATGAAAGTTATTACACTTGAGTTATTCACTCACTTATCCCTTGGGCACAAGTAAAACAATGCAATAATCTGAACACAGACAGAAAGCAAGAGCTCAGCCTTCTGGATGGTTAGAAGAACAAGCATTGTGGCACTTCAGCAATACCGAGTAAGCACACGGTAATTTACAATGTGAAAACAAACATACAGAACTGGACATTCCTAAAATATTCAAAATGAAGTCGCCAGATACAGAGCATGCAGAATACAGGTTTGCACGTCTATCTATCATACAGATTTCTGCATGTTGGAAGAAGATCATGCTCGTCACTTGAAGCAACTATCGCAACCCCCTAGAAATTACGGAAAGCCAATATCTTTATTGTCTGTACTTCAGAATGTTTGACACGTACCTGAGTTTTGTTACGACATCCTCTGCATTCGTAAGTGTGTGTCCTGGTATTGGCAATCGCCATGAGTCCACAAAGATTGCATACATGCACCTGATAAGGATCAGAAACCTCAAATAGCCTCTCTCTCAAAAACTGGGCTGCACCGTGAGCAATCTGACAATCTCGTTCCATCTCCCCAAAACGTAGACCGCCGTCACTAAAACAAAAACAAATCACATATTATGGAGAGCAAAAGGTGGGGAAAACAATCTGTAAATTACGACAGGTTACCTCTTAATTTGATGATTTCCCAACACAACCTCACTCTACCCTCAAATTATGTACATTGGCTTCTGGTGAAAACACTAGAGCTGAGCCTGGGTGTGAACTTCAACAGCGCCCGTCCACCTGCTTAATCACTCCCTCCAATGTAACATTGACGCAGAGTGTACCATCTAGAAGGTACACTGCAATAACTCACAAAGGCTTAAGCCAATTGCCTCCCAAACCCATGATCTCTACCACCATGGGTACAGCGCCAACTGCAAGTTCCTTCAATGTTACACACCATCGTGACTTGCAAACATACTGCAATTCTTTCATCATCACTGGGTCAAAATCAAGGAGCACACTATGTAACAGCACTATGAGAGTATCTTCAGCACTCAGCAGTTTAAGGTTCATCATTATCTTGTCAAGCGCATTTGGGTATGGGCAACAAGGGCTGGACTTATAGCAATGTTGACACCCAATGGAGGAATTTTTAGAACGGTTTGAATACACTAGGTCAGTCACACACTCACCCATCAGACATAAAAATGTTACCATAATTGAATAATTCAAACAAGTATAAATTACAACTAAATGGACTTGGGAAGTCACATGGTCATGATTAGAGTAGATGGCCTCTCATCAAAACTGGAAACTTGCTCAAAGTCAGCAGAATTACTTCAAAGACACAGTAAGACAAATGTCAAGTTTCATCTTACCGAGATCTACCCTCCATTGGCTGTCTGTTAAGGATTTGAACAGGTCCTCGAGCACGGGAATGAATTTTGTCATCTACCATGTGTTTCAGGCGCTGGTAGTAAGTAGGTCCAATAAAGATCTGCGATGTAAGTTTACGCCCTGTAAACCCATTATATAGAACCTAGGTATGAGAGGGATATGTTAATTATGTAATTTGTCATGTAACCAAACACTTTACTATATTTATGCTCACTGGAAAATAGAGGACCATGTGGCTTTCAAGGCCATAGCATTCAACGCACAACATTAGTGATCTGCGTATATAAAATGTCACTTAGTAACAAGCTGACTGGACTGCACAAACAACGTGACCCTCAGTAATAAAAATGGCACGGGGTGCATGATGTGAGCGTGGAGCGGCTGCGTTTTCCCGATCTCGGACTTTAATCCTTTATTTTATCCCAATACACATTCCATAATTAACTTTTTGGAGGCATATATGTCTTGCACTATGTCCCTGGTTGGAGTTTGGTGATGAGGAGCCGAGTTGAATCAGAGAGAACCACGTTTGATTGAGGCGGTCAGTGGTATCTGGGGTGGGGTCCAGCTTGCAGTGGTTATTTTGGTGCTGGACGGGCCCACGCCTTGGCATGCTGTTTGAATCGGAAAGATGGCTACCATTGCAAATGATGTTTTGGATGATGATCTCGGCTCCGTGGTACAAGTGGTGCTCGCTTTGATGAACTGCAAAGTATCCTTGGGAGAATGGTGGAAGCGCAGAAGAGAATCCTGGTGTTCGATACAGCAATTTCCCTGGTGGAGGCCTGCCTTCAGTTGGTAGAAATCCTGTTGCATGGCATGCCATCTATACTGACCGACCCTGAAGTGGGGGCCGGACAGGTAGTGCCCCTGAGCCCAGTCTTTTGCGATATGTGAGAGGCGAGTTCCCAATTGAGTTTGAAAATTTTCTTTTTTCTTTTTATTAAATTTAGAGTACCCAATTCATTTTTTCCAATTAAAGGGCAATTTAGTGTGGGCAATCCACCGACCTTGCACATCTTTGGGTTGTGGGGGCAAAACCCACGCAATCACGGGGAGAATGTGCAAACTCCACACGGACAGTGACCCAGAGCCGGGATCGAACCTGGGGTCTCGGCGCCGTGAGGCAGCTGTGCTAACCACTGTGCCACCGTGCTGCCCTCATCCTGAACTCTCTTGGTCATTACGAGCAATTGCTGTGGGAAGGTGTGCACCACTTTACCATGTTTTCATGGCTTTATCCTTCTTTCCCTTGTTCTCTGGTGGTGCGTATGGAGGCACCAAGTTGAGCCAGCTATATTGCTGTTTTCCTGTTCCCCTCTGTATCTATGGACGTTGAGACTTGTTTTCTTGCTGAGCTGTACCATTCCTGTGGTTTTGTTGTGTTATTTGTTAAAATGTAAAACTTCAATAAATCTACGTTTTTCAAAATGGCACACGGCTAGCACTTCCAATCCCTTTTTCCAATTCCACAGAAATTCTCTCCAACCCATTATGCAAGACAGACACACCCCTGAAATTCCCTGGCCACTCCTCGTGTTCGGATCAAGCTCTTCAACCTCTTGTACTAACAGAAATTAGAGTATAGGAAGCCGGCACCATTATTATTCAAGGCTGAGTTAGATAGATTTTTGAAAGACAAGGGAGTCAAGGTTCAAAGGGGGAAAACAGGAAGGTAGAATGGAGACCACAACCAGATTAACCTTGGTCTTATCGAATGGTAGAGCAGGCTCGAAGCGCCGGATGGCCTACTCTTGCTCCTCAGTCCTATGTTCTTATAGTTTGGTAATCAACAATCCAGCTGGGTTACTGTGACACAACTGAACTGCCTTTAGAACCACTTAATTTACTAATCATCTGCATACTCAAATGTTTAAATTCAAATAAATGTATATACTGCTTGTCATAACAATTTTGATGATTAGGCAAGAAATTCACTCAGTCAATAACATATCTCTTTGAATGGTCTACAGATCTCCTCCACTGCCATCTCCACTATCCAATGGCCAATAATGTACTCTAAGCATTTCCCTACGCTAATGTAAATGGATATGATAAAGGTGTACTCAATCCAAAATGAATGCAAGACAGATTGCAAGCCAAATATGAGCAACATTCACTCCCAATCATAAATTGGATGATAAAATTGACTTGGGTGAGCCAGACATCTGTTCCCCCAAGGCCAGCACATCCTGGGGTACTTATGTGTGTCTAGAAGCTGAAAGAATGAGATACGGTAAATATGTTACACAATGCTCCCCCTTGTATGAACAATGGCCTCAGATGCCTTGTGATGTTATTCTAAAGCTGCTATTAAAAGGTTGAGCCAGGTTGCACAAATTGTCTTCTGCATACAAAAGGAAAATAAGTTACCTCATTGCCTCGGAGGTGGTATCCATAGTCTGATAACAGGTTAGAAATCTTCTGTACATTAACGGCGTCATTAAAGGGGGTAGCGTCACCAATTTCACCCTTATTTGCTGACACCTGAAAAAAAACTTGAATGAGAATGGAGACGCCAACTTTACATAACAATGAAATCTTTACGCTTTTAAACATACCTTCCCTTGCAGACACTCAATCAAGTGACCTACTGTCATTCGAGAAGGAATGGCATGTGGATTGATTATAATATCCGGGGTGATACCTTCACACGTGAATGGCATATCCTAGAAAAACACATGCACATTAAGCAATTATAAAAAGGTAGAAAATCAAGAAGTCAGAAACAATGTAGATCAGTATCTGCTGCTTCTTGGCCTAACTCACCCATTACCCAGGTCTTTGCTACCTTAAGCTGCCTTGGCAAATAAGCATTTTAAATCCTTGTCCAGCTTCAATCCCATAGTCTCACCCATCCACACCTCCGAATCTCATCCAGTCCAATAGTCACTGCCTAAACATGCTCCTCTGATGCAGACCTCATATATGCGTCGCTGTCATTCCCCCTGCCATCCCACTCCACTGTTGGTAGCTGTGCTTTCAATCAACGTGTCTAGTTTTGATGTTGAAATGTAATCCCTAAACTCTTCAACCTCTCTCTGCTCCTTCAGCACCTCCTCAAAATTCATCTCCCCTTTCCAACTCAGGGGGGGGGGGGGGGGGGGGGAAGAGAGAGAGAGAGAGAGAGAAAGAAGAGCTAAAATTGATTCTGAAGCTCAGTGGGTCAGGAAGTATCTCTCTCCATAGATGCTCCCTGATTTGTTGAGACTTTTCAGCACTTATTACTCTTATTTCACCATCTCCAGTATTTTTATTTGGTTCTGTTCCTGAATTTCAAATCAATTTTCCCCTGAACCAGAATCCATACAACACAAATCCCTTACCTCTTGTCTGTACTGGATACCACACGTACCCTTCTGGCCATGGCGACTGGCAAATTTGTCTCCAATTTGTGGAATTCGGACAGATCGTACCTGTGTAAAAAGGGCACGTGGTTTACCAAAACCAAAAGAAGGCACTAGACAAATAAGAAATGTCAGGTAGTTGCAATGGTCGTTTAATGGTATTTTCGAATGATTCTTGCTTGCGCATCCTGATGGTGCTGGTGCAGGGCCCAGTCCATAAGGTGGTGGTGCTCAAGACCCAGTCCGTTGTTTCTGTACCCTAAGTCGTTATCAGTTTGGGAAGCTTTGAAACATTACTAACTTCTGGCTTGGGTTACATCCTCCCAAGCGTTGATAAGAATATAGCATGTTTTTAGGACACTGTTTAAGACCATCTTTTTAGATACATGCACACATATAAATACATACATACATACACACAGTCAGTGAGACAGCATTTAAATTCAGTTGTGCAACATTTCTTCCAAATGGGTTGGAACAATCTGCTTCCATTTCTAGGAATGGTTGGTAACATTTATGTTTCTGCTGGGATTCCTTCAGATTAGGTAGCCTCTCTGATCTAGATTACGTACTCGAGTCTCATTTAAAAAAAAATTCATACATAGGATGTGGGCGTCCATAGCTAAGTCAACATTTATTGCCCAGCCCTAACTACCCGTGAGAAGATAGTGGTGAGATGGCTTTTTGAATTGCTGCAGTGCGCTAGGCCTTCTGACTCAGAAAGAAGTGTGCTTCACTGAACTAAGGCAAGCTAAGGTTCTGTATCTTTTTAATCTAGAACAAAGAACAAAGAAATGTACAGCACAGGAACAGGCCCTTCGGCCCTCCAAGCCCGTGCCGACCATACTGCCCGACTAAACTACAATCTTCTACACTTCCTGGGTCCATATCCTTCTATTCCCATCCTATTCATATATTTGTCAAGATGCCCCTTAAATGTCCCTATCGTCCCTGCCTCCACTACCTCCTCCGGTAGTGAGTTCCAGGCACCCACTACCCTCTGCGTAAAAAACTTGCCTCGTACATCTACTCTAAACTTTGCCCCTCTCACCTTAAACCTATGCCCCCTAGTAATTGACCCCTCTACCCTGGGGAAAAGCCTCTGACTATCCACTCTGTCTATGCCCCTCATAATTTTGTATACCTCTATCAGGTCGCCCCTCAACCTCCTTCGTTCCAGTGAGAACAAACCGAGTTTATTCAATCGCTCCTCATAGCTTATGCCCTCCATACCAGGCAACATTCTGGTAAATCTCTTCTGCACCCTCTCTAAAGCCTCCACATCCTTCTGGTAGTGTGGCGACCAGAATTGAACACTATACTCCAAGTGTGGCCTAACTAAGGTTCTATACAGCTGCAACATGACTTGCCAATGTTTTGTGGATGTTTTGCACGCTTTGGAAGTTGAAGACTGCTGGACTGTTATTTCTTTCTCATTAATACCATGTGCTACTTCAAACTCATCAAATAGGCCCAATTTGCCTCCTGACTTGGGGCACAGATAACAAAGACAGTGCAGTGGTTGCTATCCTAATCTTGGATGTAACATTGACAAGACAATGTCAACTCAACAGAGAAGGATAAACTACTGAAAAAGTATCTGCAGAATAAAGTTACTGTGGATATCTGTGTGAAATATATTTTTCACACTTCCATCCAATGCTTCAATAAAGAAAAAACTCAAAAAGGAATAAAAGTTAAGTATTTTCATGCCTTACCCTAATTTTGCAAAATTTGTATCCTTCTTGGTTTAGCGTCACCATGACCTGATCCACAATACCAGTCTCACTGGTCCGTAGGAAGGTGCTGCAGTCTCTCTTCGTGTACCGTCGATTTATGCTCTCCAGCTCGTCATCGTTTTCTGGCAGTGTTACGGTTTTACCAATGATTACATCATCTCCTGACACACGCACACCAGGCGCTATCAGCCCATCTTCATCTAGCTTCTCATAAATAGCATGTCTCATACCTATGAAACAGGTTAAAGGATGAATCATCGGAAGAGAAATAATTATCATACTGAATCTTTACCGGTCGTATTGGTGATTTCACCAGCTGAAAAAACGGATCAGGAATAGCTTTTAAAATATGCAGACGAGCACAACATTTGACTTTTGTCTCTACAATAGCTTTTCAAGAGTAAATTACACCTAAAACATCATGCAGGGTTCAATTTAGGACCAAATACCATTATTTTACACTTTGATTCAGCCAGAAGCTCCATGCAAGATGTAACTTCTATCCTGTGTGGGACTGATTTCTGACAAACTAAACTTTTAAAAATGGATGTAGAACCCTGAACAATTGAATGGTTTCAGTGAATTAGTCTAAGTACTTTATTTTTTTTTTTAAAGTTCTTTCCAGGTGGGATGTTCCTGTTTACCTCCACTTATCAAAATATATGGTCAACATATTCACTGGAAAAATTATAAAAGGCATGTCACAACAGGCATTTTACAGACCGTACCCAACCAGCCCTTGCTTGCAAAATTCAAAACATAGTCTGCAACATTAGATCTGATTCTGCGATTGGATAACATTTGCTAAATAACCCTCAGTGTGCTAAGAATGACACTGACAACTAATTTAAAATAGTCAGTCAGGCTCACAGTGTGGTGCATTTGACTGTACTGGAAGTTACATATATTAATACAGAGCCCATTTCTTTGCAGACAGAAAGAACATGTATACACATTAAGCCTGCTTCAGCTAAACAAAACAAGTGATAGCCATTCGTTGGATCATTCCTCAGGGCAATGCCTAGACCAGAGTCAAGCTGTCTGGTTTAAATTTCAAACAATGCTTGGCAGTTACCTATCAGTCACCAACAACTGGTGCATTCTCCATGGCAATGCCGCTACTAATTAGTATGTTTACCAATCAATCAGCATTCAGTTCTCATACAGCATGAATTGCACTCTCCGTGGCAATGCCTCTACTAATTATAGTCTGCTTGTCAACCAATCAGCACTCCCTTCTCATACAGCATAAATTTGTTGTCCCCCCATGGATTTGTATTCTAGCGAAATGTCCCAATGAGTGCAAGATGAAAAGCTGTGCCAAAAATTATTTTCTCAGCAATACTAATGTTACATTTATTTCCCCCCTTAAATTTAGAGTACCCAATTCATTTTTTCCAATTAAGGGGCAATTTAGCGTGGCCAATCCACCTACCCTGCACACCTTTGGATTGTGGGGGCGAAACCCACGCAAACACGGGAGAATGTGCAAACTCCACATGGACAGTGACCCAGAGCCAGGATCGGACCTGGAACCTCGGCGCCATGAGGCAGCAGTGCTACCACTGCGCCACCGTGCTGCCCCTAATGTTACATTTGCATGTATAAGTTAGCCTTATGGAATAGGGGAAAATGAAAGTGTTAATTATTTTGATATTGATGCCTAATAGGCCTGTTAGCAGGGTTAAATTTGTATCTCTAGGATTCAGGACAGTCAGTGAGTCACAGAACATAAACAAGCCATTCAACCCTTCAAGTATAAGCCTACTCCCCAAATTACTTTTCAAATCAATTCATAGGTTCGAAAAGGCCAAGGTATATAAACGACTCACTTGTGTGATACCATATTCTGGCAATAAATGCCACTTGGGTGTAAATGTCCAAGAATAGTGCCCCAGCAGAAAAAAAACAAATACAACTGTAACAGCAGAATAGCTGAACGAGAGATGTAACTAGCAGAACCAACGACCAAGAATGCAATAGCAATGTGGAGGTGTAATCCCATCATTAATCCTCATGTGCAATAGAGTCCACACTCACAAAGGTTGTATGAAAAATATGTAAATGTGATGATATCTGAGTGGAATTGCTACCGCACTGAAGGACAAACCCGAACATTAAATTATGAACATGCAGCATTTTAATATTCAGACCTGAACTGGGAAAGCAAAACAGAATTCTGGCTCACCCTGGCAAGTTTCCCTAGAAGGTCTCTCAAATACTTCCTCTTGGTCAAAACCTTTCTTTGATTCTTGTTCTTTGTACGAGCGGTAGAACACAGACCTATTAGACACAAATAAATACATTCATGAAAATAAACATACACACCAAAAATCAAAAGATAATTGAACCGTTGTGGCCAAGATACACATACCTGAAATAGCCCCTGTCTACTGCAGAACGATTCATGATGACAGAATCTTCTTGATTGTAACCAGTATATGAAGCAATCGCTACAATAGAGTTTATACCTAAAACACAATTTGAATAGATTAAGCATCCACTTTTGGCATATCTCCTACAAAATCCACAACCTTTGTTCACACCAAGATAAGATTAAAACTTAGTTTAACTAGTTTTGTTTTTGAATTTAAGTGAAACATCAGGGACGGTATAGTGGTGCAGTGGTTAGCACTGCTGCCTCATGTGCCGAGGTCCCAAGTTCGATCACGGCACCGGGTCTCTGTCCGTGTGGAGTTTGCACATTCTCCCTGTGTCTGCGTGGGTCTCACCCCCACAACCCTAAACATGTGCAGGGTAGGTAGATTGGCCACGCTAAATTGCCCCTTAAGTGGAACAAAAATACATTTATTTTTAAAAATAATTTAAGTGAAACAAGGGCAATTAAGACCTATTTATATGCATAAACACACTGGGTTTAAATCAAATGCTACCTTATATTTATTAACAAAGTTAACTATTTCACAAAAAGGATCCTCACAAAGCACGGAGATCAAATCACATTTAATAGTTCATCACCACACCAACCATGAAAACCAAAGCAGCTTTTCCACTTCAAGTGGTTAATATTAGATTCCCAGACTTCTTAGTGAGACTCAAATGCATTATGAGGTTTAATCCGAGGAAAGAAAATCTCAAACCTACTCCAATACAAAGATGCTGTTTACAGCTAATATCCAATACAAAGATACCACAGCTATTAATCTACTCTTCCATTCCATAAATAACCTCAATTTGGAATAAACAATGAAGTTAGCATTCAGTAGTAGATTAGTCTCAGTGCGTGGTAATTAATACAACTTCCTTCTACCCAGAATGCTATAGACTACTCCTCCGATGTAATAACGTTTTGGCAATATAGAGACTGGCTGTGATTCTGCAAGAGCCCGACTATTAGCTTGTTTAGTTAACTGGTCACTCACCGGCTGGTAGCTCTCTGAATCGCAGATACTCCATAGAACGGGTTGTAACAAGTGGCTTTTGTGGGTAGTACAGTACATGGGCTAGGGTGTCCATACGCACATGAAAGTTCGTAATATAAACTCCCATAGCTTGTTTACCCATAGCAGATTGATATGTATTTCTGGGAGACTAGAACGGTGAAAGGAATAGATAATGAGATCAGAGACTTTCATAAATCCACCTTCAACAAAAATCATTCCTTCCTTTAGAATGCTCGGAAATCACACAATTCTGTACAAGCTCAAAACAAAATTGAAAATGCAATTAGCACTGAAGTAATACCAAAAAGCTCTTTGGTGTAAATAGAATTCCTCGCTTCCTGATTTAACGTTAGTCAAGTGCAATATGTAAACCTTTGGTGAGGTGGGGTGGGAAGGAGAGTAGGATACAGAAAATAATCTTATTTGCGGATGGTGGCAAGCCATCTTAGATATTGAGGAGGTCAGTTTCCTGACAAAATGTCAATATGGGGATTTGGATTGCTGCATAAATATTCCCTGTGCAGCGAACAGCACACAATTTAAGTATTGGGTGAGCAGGGGCTGGGATAGAGAGAGAGAGAGAGAGAGTTGGATTTGCAGTCTTAACAAGGGCTCAGATGGGTTTCATATCCAGTTTGAGTGATTACACAATGGAAGGTGACCCAGGGAGAGACTGAGAGGTTCAGGTCAGGTTGGAATTCTTACAACCAATAGGAGAAAATGAATGCTGAGCCTGGAACTGGAACTGAGAGCTTTTACACATTGGGTAAAAGTTGTGACTAGGGAGGATGTGTTTTAAGAGTTAAAAAAGCAGTTATAACTTCAGAGATCACACAACAGTCCTTTTCAATTCAAGGAAACTGACACATCTTATACACAGGCATGAGCTTTGAACATTTGAGGTTTGTACGTTACTTCAGTGCCACCCAGTGGCCTAGGTGTGCAAATGCCTACAGATCCATTCCAGCAATCTATCGCAGTCAATATCAAATAGAATTTAATGCTGGAAATACTCATCACATTACCGCCTTCAGTCATCATGGGTATTGCAGGTTGAATGGGTCACTGCTAAAATGAAAAATCTCATATGGTAAAGATGACATTGAGGTTTATGATGCATCTTGAAATGGAATGTAGTGACCTACCAACTTTAGTATATAAATTACAATGCTTGGGATGGGTAAGTAAAATGCCATTGTTACGATCCCAGTTAATGTTAAAACTGGGTGGGAAGAACCCAGAATGGAATGCTGGCTCAAAAGACCATAGCGTTTATTTAACAAGACTTCGAGGACAGTCACAGGACTGTTAATTGGCAAAAAGCATTTATTAAATATGAAAAGTTGGATTATAATAAAATACTCCTTTGCTCCCCCTTAGCTAACAATTACAAACAGTTTTTAAAATTAACATGAATTACAAAGTACCTCAAGCTACAATGGTCCCATTAACACACAAAGTCCCCTTTAAGCACACAAGATGACTGTGGTAAGACACACTTCTCTCTGAACCCAAGTGAATGTTTGTAGATTTCTCTTCAAAATCCTCCCAGATGATTCTTATACCATGAGCCACCATTTATCACTGAACTCTGGCTTCCAAACAAGTGATCTCAAATTCTGCTTTCAAAAGTCACACTTTCAAATCTTCTTTTAAGTTATGTTTTCCCTCTGCTGCTTCCATCAAGGTTTCACTTTCAGGTTTTACACCTCTCCCTTCAGGTTTTCTTTGTCTTAAACCTTTCACACAAACTCAAGAGGTCCAGCCACCAATTTCCACAATTGTTTCAAATAATGTCTCCAAAACTGTAGTAATTTCTCAAACCTTAACACTACTGCAGATGTCTTTCTGATCTCTCACGATCCAAAGCCGTTTCAACTCTTGTGACTTTACTGAACAGTAATCTGTTCTGGTTGTCGGTTTCCTCTGTTCCGTTAACTTCTCTTCATTTTTCTAGTTTCCTTAACTAGCTAAACTTTAGATTTCTGGTATGTTTTCTTAACCATTGCTCCATAGTATGGTTTTTCTTCTAACAAGGCTGAGAGACACATTTCCTCTTTAGCCTTCTAAACACAACTGCATCTTGCAGAGCTGTGAGAGCTGACTTCTCTCTCACTACCTATCTCCAACTGCAATCAAATTAACTAAACTAAAGCTTAAAGGTTTTCCTACCGTACAAGGCCCCAGTTGCTAAGCAACCACTGCTGGTTTATTCACTCTTCACACGATGTAAACAACCTAAAACTAGGATCAGCTCTGAAAAGAGCTCAATTAATTTCTGTTTGTCCCAATTCTGGTGTTCTTGAAATATGAACACCTTTCCCGACACCAAAATGATACAGGTGATATTTGTTAAATCTTTCAGCAGTTTACCGACATAAACTCATCTCGAACAACTCTCTTCTGGTCTTACCCACCTGATTATGGTCAGGAAATGGAATAATTGATGCACAAACACCAAGAATCATTGATGGGTGAATCTCACAATGTGTATACGTTGAACAATATGCAACGCCCTTTTCCTGCAAGTCATCTGGGGTCATGGCTAGCATTACGGTCTCCTCTTCCAGTGTATCAATGTACTCCACCACACCACTGGCCACAAGATCCTGCCAACTATGTGGAAGGAAAAAGTTGGGATTCAATCAATGTGCTCTCAATGCAATATTAGTTTATAAATCTGTCAAATACTGATGGTTATGAAGAGCTTGTCACATGAGGAGCGGTTGAGGACTCAGAGTCTGTACTCATTAGAGTTTAGAAGGATGAGGGGGATCTTACTGAAACTTACAGGATACGGAGAGGCCTAGATAGAGTGGATGTGGAGCAGATGTTTCCATTGGTAGGAAAAACTAGAGCCCGAGGGCACAGCCTCAGACTGAAGGGACAATAATCCTTTAGAATTGAGATGTGGTGAATTTCTTCAGCCAGAGGGTGGTGAATTTGTGGAACTCTTTGCCGCAGAAGGCTGTGGAGGCTAAATCACACAGTGTCTTTAAGACAGAGATAGATAGGTTCTTCATTAATAGGGGGATCAGGGGTTATGGAGAGAAGGCAGAAGAATGGGGATGAGAAACATATTAGCCATGATTGAATGGTGGAGCAGACTCAATGGGCCTAATGCTGTCCTATGTCTTACGGTCTTATGGAACAATCATTTATAGGTTTTCCACGGTACAAAAATAAGCATTTAACCATATGCAGAATGACTGCAAGTACAACTGCACCCATTAACTACAGGAAACCTCTACAAATAGGGAGGCTCATGGAAGTTGCAGTGCCCTTTTGTTCACTTACTTTATTGCTCCCTAACAAAAGTCACAGGGTCTCTGGTTACAGAGACGAGTTACATTCCATGGAGGAATATGCTTAATGCAAGCAGCAATTTCAGGCCAGGGGCACTACCAACATTATTGTTGTCAACTGGATTGCTGATGGCAAGCAGGTGATGCAATTAACATTCACCACTGTAGCTTGGAGGAGGGGATAAAGTTGTGCGTCCAGCACCAACTTGGCTACTCTAGAACGAGTAGCTCCATGGGCAGACTTACTGATGTTGCTCGCTACAGCAATCTATTCAGGCTTCATCCCTTTGCATTGGTGGTCCAATTTGGTTAATTAGCTAATAGGTTTACATGTTAAGAACAGCAGCTTGGAAAATTTGCCTGAGAGCAACTCTGAACCAGGGAACTGTCCCCAAACAACAGGAGTGGAAGGAGAGGCTTCCCTCTCCCTGGGACTGGAGGTGAATACTGGACAATCTTAATGCTCCAAGGTTAATTTATTCTGGCCAATTTTTGAACATGGTTCCATTTTTGGAGAAGTCCAAAATAAGCAGTCATAAATAAAAGATGTCAAACATGAAACTCGACAGAATATATTTGGCCTACATACTCAAATTCAATTTGAGGGAGGTTGGCAGCAGTAGCAGGAAACAGGTTAGCTGTTTTTCTTAACATACCTATAATTGTTGTACTCTCGTTCTTTCAATTGATCAATATGCCGCTTTTTCAACAGTAGCTTCTGTTTTTCTACAATCAGAAGTGGCCGACAAATTCTACCTGCATCTGTGTAAATCCGAATCTCACGCTCACGAATGTCTCTGACCATGGACACCTTAAGTAAAGAGAAATGTTCAAGTGGTTTTACGGGTTCAGAATAAACCTTCCCTACTTGTTACCTATGGAAACTTTCCATGTAAAAGATGAATTTAGTGGTAATTATGGCTGACCCTGTGGCCGGGGGGGGGGGGGGGGGGGGGAGAGATAGTCACCTGGAACGCGAGGGCACTTCACGGCCCAGTGAAAAGAGCCAGAGTCTTTGCCCATCTCGAAAGGCTGCGTGCCAACTTAGTCTTCCCCCAGGAGACACGCCCGAGGGAGAAGGACCAACTGAGAGTAAGGAAGAGCTGGAAAGGACAGACCTATCATGCAATGAGGATGAGGGGGTGGCCATACTGTTTAGCGAAAGGATGCTTTTACAGCGACAAATACTGTGATGGACCCGGGGTGAATGGTATATAATGGTCAGCGGTGTCCTAGAAGTGGCACCTGTGGCGCTTGTGAATGTTTATGCCCCTAACTGAGATGACGCTGACTTTGTCAAAAAGACTATGGCCTAAATAACCAACCTAGGCTCCCACCAACTCATCATGGGGGAGATTCAAAACGTGTAAAGGACCAAGGACGGACAAAAACAGCCCCAAATCAGGGAAACAATTGGTTATGGCAAGGGAACTGAACACCTTTATGGAGCAGATGAGGGGTTGACATGTGTGGAGGTTCAACCACCCGAGGGAGAAGGAGTTCTCCTTCTTCTCACAAATCTGTAAAGTATATCCCTGCATCGGCTTCTTTGTAGTGGGGTGCTTCCAGGGGTGGTAGGGGCAAAATACTCTATAATAGTAATTTCCAACTACGTACCACACTACGTGGATGTGAGGTCAGAGACGGGCCGGGCCCAGCGCCCTCCATGGAGGCTGGACACAGCCCTCCTTGCCAACAAAGCGTTCTGTGACAAAACGTCACAAGCCATCGATGGGTACATATCCTGCAACTAGAAAGGGGAGGTTTCACCTTTTACATTCTGGGAGGCACTGAAGGCGGTGACAAGGGGGGAATAATGGCTTACAAGGCACTCAGGGACAGGAAGGAGAGGGCAGCTAGGCAACAACTGATCAAATCCATATTGGAGGTAGATCGGCGATACTCCACTGCCCCGACCGTGGAACAACTGCCTGAGGGGAAGTTATAAATGGAATTTGACCTGCTCTCCACCAAGAAAGCAGTGCACCAACTCCACCAGACAAGAGGGAACCTCTATGAACATGGAGACAAGGCCAGTCACCTGCTGGTTCACTAGCTGAGAAAGCAGGCAGCCAGAGAGATGAGAGCGCAAGTGAAGGACAGGAACAGGAAATTAGTCACAGCGTCAGATAAGATCAATGACGCCATTGCGACCTTTTACCGGGAGCTGTACACCTCCATGCCCCAGAGCGGACTCCCAAGATGAGGCGATTTCTCGATGGGCTGGACATACCAGCTGTAAGGCAGGGGCTGAAACATAGAACATACAGTGCAGAAGAAGGTCATTTGGCCCATCGAGTCTGCACTGACCCACTTAAGGCCTCACTTCCACCCTATCTCTGTAACCCAATAACCCCTCCTAACCTTTTTCATCACTAAGGGCAATTTATCATGGCCAATCCATCTAAACTGCACGTCTTTGGACTATGGGAGGAAACCGGAGCACCCGGAGGAAACCCACGCAGATATGGGGAGAACGTGCAGACTCCACACATATAGTGACCCAGCGGGGAATCGAACCTGGGACCCTGGCGCTGTGAAGCGAAAGTGCTATGCACTTGTGCTACCATGCTGCCCAGTAGAGCTTGGAGAAATCATGGAGAGCATCAACTCCATGCAGTCGGGGTCCCAGGGTCCAGAGATCCGGAGTCCACCGGGTCCGGACGGATTTCCAGTGGACAATTATTAAAGATTTGCAGCGGCACCAGCCCCACACCTGCGGGAGAAGTTCACTGACTCTCTATCGAGAGGGACTCTGCCGTCCATGCTGGCACAGGCCTCAATATCATTCATCCCTGAAAAAGGCAAAGACCCAACTGAATGCGGGTCATTCAGACCCATTTCACTCCTAAACACTGACTCCAAAGTCCTGGCGAAGGCCTTGGTGAGGCGACTGGAGGGTTGCGTCCCTGAGGTGGTTCCAGAATATTAGATGGGCTTTGTCATGGGCATACAGCTAATGGCGAATATCAGATGCCTGCTAAAAGTGATTATGACCCCACCCAGGGAGGAGACACCAGAAGTGATAATTTCCCTAGGTGCAGAGAAGGCCTTTGACAGAGTCGAATGGAGGTATCTCATGGAGGTATTGCAATGGTTTGGGTTGGGGCCAGGGTTCACCTAGTGGGTGAAACTACTGTACAGTGCTCCCATGGCTAGCGCGCGGACGAACACCCCCAGCTCTGAATCCTTCCGGCTATACAAAGGCAACAGTGAACAGTGAAAGGCTACCGTGCACTTGTACCGAGGTACAGTGAAAAGTATTGCTTTGCATACAGTCCATGCATGAGAAAATATAGGACATACGATAAATACACAATGTAAATACATGGGCATCGGGTGAAGCATATGGAATATAGTGCTAACAACAGTAGAGAAGATGCGTAGAAAGATCAGTTCAGTCCATAAGAGGGTCACTCAAGAGTCTGGTAACAGCGAGGAAGAAGCTGTTTGTGAATCTGTTTGTGCATGTTCTCAGACTTTTGTATCTTCTGCCCATGAACGTTTGGAAGAATGGGTAACCCAGGTGGGAGGGGTCTTTGATTATGCTGCCTGCTTTCCCAAGGCAGCGGGAGGTGAGGACAGAGTCATGGATGAGAGGCGGGTTCACGTAATGGACTGGGCTGTGTTCATGACTCTGTAGTTTCATATGGTCTTGGGACGAGCAGTTGCCATGCCAAGCTATGATACAGCCAAATATGATGCTTTCTATGGTGCATCTATAAAAATTGTTAAGCGTTAATGTGGACATGCTGAATTTCCTTAGTTTCCTGATGAAGTATAGGCGCTGTTGTGCTTTCTTGGTCGTGAGGGTGAAGGTATGCCCACTAGTGGCAGTCTTTCGGGTATCAGAACAGCCAGAACTCTTTACGGGGAGAGGGGCAGACGCCTTCGCCTTTGCCTCTCTGATCTCCCGACAGAGACTACGTCTCGGCTAGAGATCAGCAGTGCTGCCCAAGGCCACAAACTGGCTGTCTGACTTAGCGGAGTTCCTTGAATTGGAAAGGATAAAATTCTCTATTTGTGGATGGGAGGAAGGCTTTCACCACACGCGGAAGCAATTCACCAACCTGTTTCAAGTCATGTTTGCGATGAGCAAACAATAACGGGACATATGGAAGCAGACAAGAGATTAATTGTCAGAGATTTGTAAAGAATTTATTTCCTTCCTCTCTTTTTGTTGATGTTTGCCCCTTCCACTTCACCTCTCCTCACTCATTAGAGTACAGGTTTGCAGGGCTCTTACATAAGTGGACTTCCTGCTAAACAAATGTGAACCCAAACGCGAGTAGACATGGAGAACATTGTAGCCCAGTCACAATTTCACAAATATGGTAACGGGATGGAACCAGGACAACTTTCATCAAGGGCGAGGATAGGACAATAGAAGTCAGATGGGAGGGGAATGGAGGATTTTAAATCACCATGGATTTAACTTTAACGGGATGAGACAGGGCCTGTCCACGGTAAACTGGGAAGATCAGTTAATGGGTCAAATGACTGATCAGTAGAGAATATTTAAAGAAGCATGTAACGAGGTATAGAGCAAGTATATACCCCAAGAGGAAAAAGTTCCACTTCATAAGAAAAACAGCCTTGGACAACTAAAGAGGTTAGCAACAGCACAAAGCTAAAGGGGCTTAGTAAAACGCAAAACATAGCACAGATCTGACCAGCAAAGGGTCACAAAGCAGCTTGAAAGAACTACTAAAAGTGATTATGAAATGAAACTTGCAAGAGACATCAAGATCAATAGGAAATTTTAGAGTTATTATAAAGGGAAAGCAGGTGTTGAAAGAACAATGTAGGCCCTCTGAAAATGAGGATATAGTCAGCGGTAATGGGGAAATGGCAGGCATGTCGAATTATTATTGTGCCTTAGAATTCATAGTTGAAAAGGAGGATAACTTGCCAGAAGTTCCAAAGTAATTAATAGTCGATAGAGGACAGGGACTTCACACAATCAACATAAGTACAGCATCACTAACAAGAAAATTGATGGAACTAAAGAAAGAGTGACAAATCCCCAGGATCCGACGTTTTCAATCTGAGGGTGTTAAAGGAAGTAGGGGAACACATTGTAGATGCCCTAACTATTAATCAAAAAGCAGATGTTAGACAAAATTAATGTCTGTGATAGGGTGGAGGACAGGAGAGTCTTAAAGACCACAGGGAATGGTGATGGGGCAAGAAACGAAAAAGGTATGCCTAGAGCAGGTGTGCAACTATCTAAAAGCGAAAATAAGAGAAAAACCAAAACATGCAAAGGAAACAAAATAAGGGGACAGAGCTTAGAGTCTGAAATTGCTCAAAATCTTTTACATGTTTAACTTTTCCCAGTTCTGATGTTTTTATTTTGCTTTTCTGTTAACTGAATTCTAACCTTAATGAAGTAAACAAACAGATGCATCTGGTTGAATTTCTTGAATTATATAGAGCAAAGAGTCTGCATCATACAGAATCAGATATTTACTGTACCTCAGATACAATGATGTCCATCTGACGCCTCAGCTTCCTTAGTGTAGTCATCAGCTGGTCAGGATCTTTATGTATTCCAACCCAGCAACCGTTGACAAAAATCTTTGTAGCACTAAAAATAAAGTTGGACGGTCTTACTATTTAGGTCTAGCACTATATGTGGAGTCTTTGACAGCAACAAGAACGTTTAAGGTCTCAATCACTCGGGTAATTATCTAGTCAGTATAAACCACACAATAAACCAGATTTCTGTGTGCACACACACACGCACTCTCAATCGTACAGAAAACCTTTCTATTCCAACCAACCGCATACTGAAAAATATTATGGGAATTATTTTTTCTAAGTGAAATTCAAACAGTTAGTTTAATTTACTCTGCAATCGCAGCAGGAGAGATTTCTTCAAGATTTTCCATGCTCCACTCCTCCAAGAATTCCAAAATGGGTGAGGGCTGAGATCCTACAGAAATGTAAGCCATCAAAGCCAGGTTTTTCACTAATCCGACAGCATGACCCTAAAAAAAGATATTAAAGTGTTAACATTTTTAAGATTCAAATGCTTAACTGTTTGTTGCTTGGGCAAGATCATTACTGCAACCAATCTTTACAGAGTTCCTAAATAAAAGCTCTTCATGGCAAGTAAAAAAATCACAAGAACATCTCAGCAGGTGCACAGGTTGAAAATTAAATCGGAAAACTTACAAACCCAGAACATCATACGGCACTGCAGATGTTAGAAATCTGAACTAAAAGCATAAAATGATGTAAATACTCAGGTCTGGCAGCACCTGTGGAGAATGGAACAGTGTTAATGTTTCAGGTCACCGTCTCTTCATCAGTGTGCTACAAAACCTGAGTATTTTCATTTCTTAATTCCAGAATGTGATTACTATCACAGAGCACTCACAGTTCAGATTACTTCCAAATTCCAAGGTAGTTCTCTATCTCACCTTTTTAAATTGTGATTTTCCTTTAAAATGATCAAACACGTCTAGAAAATAGTAATCAACTGAGCAATTCAGGAAATTAACACACAAAGTGACATCACATGCATGTTAGTCACTATGTTAGGTTGGTGACTTCGAACCAAACAACACTTTATCTTTCTTTCCATTTTCCCAGTACTTATTTCTTGTACGACAGTAGATGGGTCCAAGAAAAATCACAATGGAAAAAAATACAGCCCATAATTTATTCCAACACAACATTACAGGAGTCGGAAAAAACAAAAGACTACTCAGTGTGTCAAAGCTCAACACTAGTTCAGTATGCAACATAAAATAAGTTGAAGCTCCAAAAGGAAAATATGTCAAATAAACATGGCACACAAGCAATCTAAAACTAATCCCAAGGCCTGTATAGTTATCCATTTCAAAAAGGAGATTCCCTCAATTGTGCGCTTCAATCATCCGTTGCTCCAACAACCGTGTGAAGAAATTTCTCCTAATCTTTCTCTACATTTAGTGACCACTTTAAGTCGATGACTCCTTGTCAAAGATGTTCCAACCAAAGGAAACAGTCTTTTTCTAATCATTTGTATTGAAAAAGGGAAGATTAAATGGAAGCATTGAAAATAAGGGGTTTTGCATAATTCAGATATTTACTGTACCTCACTCAGATGTTGAGAGATTTTTTTGCCACAGGCCAATGGGTCAATAACTAGAGGACACAGATTTAAAATAGCTGGCAAAAGAACCAAAGTCAGCATGAGGACTTTAAAAAAATATATAAATGCAAGTTAAGGTAAGGTCTGGAATGCATTGTTTAAAAGGATGATGCAAGCAGATTCAATAATAACTTTCCAAAAGCAATTAGATACACTTGAAGGTAAAAGTTGCAGGGCTATAGTGAAATAATAGAATGTAGAGCTTGATACTGTCCATCACCTCCTTTGTTGAGCATGGTTGCTTACCCAAACAAGAGCCGTAGTCTTTTAGGAATGTATACTGGCATGGTATACCTGAATAGTTCTCTGAATACATTCCAGTTTGTGTCTGTAGGTTTACCAACAGTCGAATTCAGTTGCAGTAGTCAATTTGTTTTTACCCCTTCAAATTTGGCCTTTCATAAATTAAAAACCTTGGTTTGTGACTCTCTCTCAAACTACTATCAAGTTCAATTATATAATTGTCACTATTCACAAGATGTTGAGGTATCATCATATTGTTAACTAATTCGGATTGGTTACTCTTAACTACATTTAGTGTGGTGGGTTCCCAGGTCTTGCTATAAAACACCGGGGTAGAAATTCAATGACGTAACATTGCTTCTAGCTGCACATTGTAGATTATGTTGATTCCCAGGGCAGGCAGCATGGTGGATCACCTCTGCGTGGTTCTTAAATGACATCAATAAAAAACAGTGTTAATGGCCAATGGTGTTGCTTGCCCCCGTGGATTCAATACAAGTTGGTGCAGTGGTGCGACACAGACAATTTTCTTGCCCCTCCAGAATACTACCCCAAGAAATGTATCATCTTTGCCACTTGCGTTGTTCTACTTTGCCCCGTCTATATGAAAATTAAAGTCTCCCATTATAACCATATTGTTCTGCCGCATGCTTACCCAATTTTGATATTTATATATCCCCTCCACCTCACTGGGTCTGTGGACAACTCTGCTAGAGCTTTACAACATTTGTTTTCCTTAGTTCTAACAAGCACTTCCACTATCTAAATCATCCTTGCAGAAATCCTTTCGTCCAACTGCTTTAATTGTTACCTTTATCAATATTGCTACTCTATCTTTCCCAATTTCACGTCCTTTTTAAGGATCCCGTCGCCTTAAATATTTAGCTCCTAGTAAGGTCCAGCTTGTAGTCAAACTCTGTATCTGGCCACTACATCATACGTTTGATGGTGATTTTATGCTTCTAACGCTCATGTGTTTTATTCCTCATACTACATGCATTTGTGTAGAGCAGTTTTATATAGTCAAGTGTCCCAGCATTGCCATAGGTCCTTGTGGTGCTTCTTCTCAAACCTTTCGCTTTTCACACTGGTAATGGTGATGGAAAATTGATAAAAGTCATTTTAATAGGCAATACAGCAGAGAACTCTAAGCTTACCTCTGGTGTCTCAGCAGGGCAAATCATACCCCATAAAGTATTGTGCAGCTGCCTAGGTTTTGCTAACTTTCCATCTCTTCCAATTGGAGAGTTAAGACGACGAAGATGAGAGAGAGTTGAAGCAAAGGTCAAACGGTTCAACACCTAGTTATAATGAGATAAATATCCAATTATCAGTTTCAGATCATATCATTTATGTTCACATACATAAGTTATGACATTACATTTGAGCGCCATGGTTTATTTAAATGTGCAGTCACACATCTTTCAAAAGTGTACATTTACATCTCTATCATATGAAATCAATGCAGTTTTTCCTTACATAATGCATCAAAATATTTAGGCTTTTTGGTATGACTGTGTTGACTTGACAGCAATGAGCATCAGACTGTTTATGCAACTAGTTGGGTCTTTGCTTCAGATTTTAATTAGGTCTGGAGAAAAGGGCCAGAGGCCCGGCACAGTGCGATCACACCAGTTTGGATTGCCATCCACCCTCGGGCCACAAAGTAATTTTTTTTTTTTTACTTTTTCTGAGTTACAAAACCAGGGCTCAGAGTGTGGGTCAGGGGCAAACCCCTAATCCAGCTCCTCACCTGCTCAAAAAAACAATTCAAATTGAATCCAATTAATGGTCAATGGGTCAATAACTAGAGGACACAGATTTAACATAGCTGGCAAAAGAACCAAAGTCAGCATGAGGACTTTAAAAAAAAAACATAAATGCAAGTTAAGGTAAGGTCTGGAATGCATTGTTTAAAATGATGATGCAAGCAGATTCAATAATAACTTTCCAAAAGCAATTAGATACACTTGAAGGTAAAAGTTGCAGGGCTATAGTGAAATAATAGAATGAAATAGAATGTAGAGCTTGATATTGTCCATCACCTCCTTTGTTGAGCATGGTTGCTTACCCAAACAAGAGCCGTAGTCATTTAGGAATGTATACTGGCATGGTATACCTGAATAGTTCTTTGAATACATTCCAGTTTATGTCTGTAGGTTTACCAACAGTTGAATTCAGTTGCAGCAGTCAATTTGTTTTACCCCTTCAAATTTGGCCTTTCATAAATTTAAAAAATGAAATTGCAGAGCCGTTGGCAATGATCTTTTCGTCCTCACTGTCAACAGGGGTGGTACCAGGGGATTGGAGAGTGGTGAAAGTCGTGCCCCTGTTCAAAAAAGGGAATAGGGATAACCCTGGGAATTACAGGCCAGTTAGTCTTACTTCGGTGGTAGGCAAAGTCATGGAAAGGGTACTGAAGGATAGGATTTCTGAGCATCTGGAAAGACACTGCTTGATTAGGGATAGTCAGCACGGATTTGTGACGGGTAGGTCTTGCCTTACAAGTCTTACTGAATTCTTTGAGGAGGTGACCAAGCATGTGGATGAAGGTAAAGCAGTGGATGTAGTGTACATGGATTTTAGTAAGGCATTTGATAAGGTTCCCCATGGTAGGCTTCTGCAGAAAGTAAGGAGGCATGGGATAGTGGGAAATTTGGCCAGTTGGATAACGAACTGGCTAACCGATAGAAATCAGAGAGTGTGGTGGAAGGCAAATATTCAGCCTGGATCCCAGTTACCAGTGGCGTACTGCAGGGATCAGTTCTGGGTCCTCTGCTGTTTGTGATTTTCATTGATGACTTGGATGAGGGAGTTGAAGGGTGGGTCAGTAAATTTGCAGACGATACGAAGATTGGTGGAGTTGTGGATAGTGAGGAGGGCTGTTGTCGGCTGCAAAGAGACATAGATAGGATGCAGAGCGGGGCTGAGAAGTGGCAGATGGAGTTTAACCCTGAAAAGTGTGAGGTTGTCCATTTTGGAAGGACAAATATGAATGCGGAATACAGGGTTAACGGTAGAGTTCTTGGCAATGTGGCGGAGCAGAGAGATCTTGGGGTCTATGTTCATACATCTTTGAAAGTTGCCACTCAAGTGGATAGAGCTGTGAAGAAGGCCTATGATGTGCTAGCGTTCATTAACAGAGGGATTGAATTTAAGAGCCGTGAGGTGATGATGCAGCTGTACAAAACTTTGGTAAGGCCACATTTGGAGTACTGTGTACAGTTCTGGTCGCCTCATTTTAGGAAGGATGTGGAAGCTTTGGAAAAGGTGCAAAGGAGATTTACCAGGATGTTGCCTGGAATGGAGAGTAGGTCTTACGAGGAAAGGTTGAGAATGCTAGGCCTTTTCTCATTAGAACGGAGAAGGATGAGGGGCGACTTGATAGAGGTTTATAAGATGATCAGGGGAATAGATAGAGTAGACAGTCAGAGACTTTTTCCCTGGGTGGAACAAACCATTACAAGGGGACATAAATTTAAGGTGAATGGTGAAAGATATAGGGGGGATGTCAGAGGTAGGTTCTTTACCCAGAGAGTAGTAGGGGCATGGAATGCACTGCCTATGGAAGTAGTTGAGTCGGAAACATTAGGGACCTTCAAGCAGCTATTGGATAGGTACATGGATTACGGTAAAATGATATAGTGTAGATTTATTTGTTCTTAAGGGCAGCACGGTAGCATTGTGGATAGCACAATTGCTTCACAGCTCCAGGGTCCCAGGTTCGATTCCGGCTTGGGTCACTGTCTGTGCGGAGTCTGCGCATCCTCCCAGTGTCTGCATGGGTTTCCTCCGGGTGCTCCGGTTTCCTCCCACAGTCCAAAGATGTGCAGGTTAGGTGGATTGGCCATGATAAATTGCCCTTAGTGTCCAAAATTGCCCTTAGTGTCGGGTGGAGGTGTTGACTTTGGGTGGGGTGCTCTTTCCAAGGGCCGGTGCAGACTCGATGGGCCGAATGGCCTCCTTCTGCACTGTAAATTCAATGATAATCTATGATTAATCTCGGACAAAGGTTCAGCACAACATCGTGGGCCGAAGGGCCTGTTCTGTGCTGTATTTTTTCGATGTTTTTCTATGGTCCCCACAAGAGAGACATACCAGATCTGAGCCAAAAGGCTCAATCTACACCACACATGATCTTAGCCAAAAGGCCGAGAAGCGATCACAAAGTAATTTGTAATGATTAGCCTTCAAGAACAGTTCCCAAGCTAGCTGTTATTTACATAGTTTCCATAGGCAGAAGAAGCTGAACATCTCTTGATCTGACTGCTTATTTATTTCAGTCACATTTGTTGAGCAGGGGCCTGTATGGAAAATGCATCTTCTTCTAGGTGATAGCAAGCTTTATTCTAGCGTTTTCATTGGAGAGTGAGTGTTCACTCCACAATGGCCTGGATTAACACCTACTGCATCGGCCACCTGGGATTGCAAAATCTAGTCAACATCCTAATCATTTTTGGGGGGTGATGCATAATCATGCGTTTGCCTACAAAACAAAAAATTCTTCCTACTTCCTCTAGCTATTTCACACACCAACCAAGAGATAATTCTGCAATCTAGTCAATCAGATCGCCACGTTCCACTGATAGACAAGAGACTATGAATACCAAATTTCAGGCACTACTATTGTGATTCTATATGAGGTCATCGCCTTTGAATTTTTGTTTTGACAAGGAATGGAAGTCAGGACCATCCAACCAACACAACCCCCATCCCGTTTCACAAGTGCAACATCCAATTCAACATCATAAAGAGATCCAACCATCTCTAGCTTTCTTAGACTGGAGAGGTTTGTGTCTCTCCAAATATCTCACCAATAATCCTCTCCCACACAAGAGGAAGCTACAAACAAGATTCCTCAGGTGCATGTAGAACTTGGTACAAGGAAGAGATTAGGACAATCGTTCCTTGGAGGCAAGACTAAACCCTTCCACTTAAGCAACAAATTTCAGATTAATCAATACCACCATCGCCAAATGAAGCCCTATCTCCAGAACTGTGCGAATATCAGCAGACCGGAATGTTAGCCAATTCCCTTGGGCTTTTATGCATCCACCAGCTATCAGTGTATCTCTACTTTGGGCACATCAATGACAAGGGGAGAGACAGAAAGTTGTGGAATCAAATCTAAGCAGATCATTATGAGAAGAGAATTGGTGCCAGGTGTGGAGTCAGATCCTGAACATCACCACACACTGATTAAAACAGCATTTGCCCCCCTCCAAAAGAAAGCAACTGTTAAGAGCACAAATACTTGCTTCGCCACTTCCCCGACATTTTTTTTTCCCAATTAAGGAGAAATTTAGCATGGACAATCCATCTAACCAGCGCATCTTTTGAGTTGTGGGGGCGAAACCCACGGAGACACGGGGAGAATGTGCAAACTCCACATGGACAGTGACCCGGGGCCAGGATTCCAACCCTAGTCCTCAGCGCCGCAGTCCCAGTGCTAACCACGGCACCAACATGCGGCCCTATACTTCCCCGATATTGTCACAAGAATCGTTATACCCAATTTAGAAACTTTTACTGCAGTAAAACAACTTTACCTGAGATACACCAGCTCTGGCTTGATGAGCTTTCTTTTGATCGCCCCAATTTCCTGTTGCTAGGGAATATTTTAAACCATCAGAAATAATACGTGTTTTAATTGCTAATTCCAAGTTGAAATCTTTCCCTCTGTCTATGAACTTCTGGGAGTATATCCGTACTTCTTTAAGTAGGTTTTTAAACATTCTGCGGAAGGAAATTTGTATTGTTAAATTTTAATACGTTTAGAATTATATTTATTACAAAAGGTACAAACCAAAACACTCACTCAGCTGTATAATATAATATGAATACATTTCAAAACAGAGTAGATGTGCTGTTTTGTTGTGCATGGTGAGTGAGAGGATATGCTGTTTTATAATGTGGGCATGCGCATCCTCACTCCATACAATTAGAGAGAGAAGGAAAGAGGAGAGCAAGATCAAAAAGAGAAAAAAAAAGAAACGGGGCAGAGTTTTTAATTGCATGTGAAAGAATGAATACATTTAAATTTCATTACACATCTTTCCTTACCCTCTAAACAGGAACGCAAGCAATGGTCCAGCGAGGTCCAACCTTTTGTTCCCATAATGATCTCTGTCATCCAATTCTCTTCGGCCTAAAGCAGCTAGCAGTAATCTATGAACCATGTAACTTGAACCAAAGAAAACAAATTAGTTTTAAACCACTGCTACTCCAATATATAAATTGACAAATATATTGCTGTAGGGCTTAAATATAAAGTGCACAAATGGCATATGGTTTGAGAAAATTAAAAGTAAACAAAGCATGCAGAAAAAGAAAACATCTTTACATAACCTCTTGCACTTGGAAACATCAATTATTCTGAAGTTTAATTGTTGGAAAGAGCACTGAATTTAGTTTTTTTTCCTTCCCACTCAATTAGGAGCCAGAAAACTGAGCACAGGTGCACACCTGAAGTAACGTTTAAAGGTTCAGCCACACCAAAACTGTAATTATCCATGACTGCATGAGGTCCTTGCTCCTGATAATCAGATATTGTTTGTAACCCACTTACTAACAAAGAATCCTTTTAACCATTCCTAACTCACCCAATGAACAGAGAAATCATGGCCCTGGTGCTTTTCCTGATTCCGGGCCCAAGATCACATTATGTAACAAAGAGAGTCAGGCAGCATGGAATCTAAAAAGTGCATGACCACAATGAGTAAATTATGCATGCTGTGCATTTTCTGACTAAATGCACCACAGCTTAGAACGGCAATGCAGTGCACCTTTATTCATCAAACAATGGCCTGGCTACCGCTGCTTGGGTTCTATAAAACATTCTTGTAATTAAAAATCTGCGTGTTTAAAGAACAGCAGCAACGACCCACGGGTCAGTTATTCTCTTTCTTTGAAATTAGAGCTGCTTTAGTTTAGTTTTGGGAACATTTCCAGTGAGGGCTTCCAAAGTTGCAGGTTTTGAATTGAAGTGCATATGATCATAATCAAAATCAGATAAAAGCAATTTACTGCGGATGCTGGAATTTGAAACAAAGACAGAAAATGCTGGGAGGTCTCAGCAGGTCTGACAGCATCTGGAGGGAGAACAGATTTAATATTTTGAGTTTGGATGACTTGTCAGAGCTGGGGAGAACTGGAAATAGGATGAGATTTATGCCATGTGTATGGGGGGGAAGCGGAGAGGTGGCATGGAGCAGTAGAGTTGGATAGAGAGCCAGCGACAGGTGGAGGCTAGGGAGAGATTGACAAAGATATTGTGGACAAAAAGGCAAAGGGAATGTAAATGATGGCGATCATGGCTAAGAAGAATACTGATAGTAGCACATTAGAGAGATCAAAATGTGTTAATGACAGAACAAAGGTAAGCGTCGTGTCCAGACAACAACCAGGAACAGGAAACAGATGGCCCTAGTGGGGTGGGGAGACGAACGGAATGAGGGTTTCCTGAGCTTGGAAGAGGAGGTTGCGTTGCCAGGTGGAAATGGGTTCCGGTATCTGCAGGAGAGGGATTATGTATGGAGGCAGGTTTCGCCTTCCCGCACCTGCCGCACTGGGGACTACAGGATAAAGATGGTGCCGAGAACAGGAGTAAGAGAGGGGAAGGTCTCAGAGATCTATAAGGAGTTGATGGAGTGGGAGGGAGCCCCAATTGGGGACGTGAAGAGAAAGTGGGAAGAGCTGGGGGGGGGTTACTGGAGGCGGCCCTGAGGAGAGTTAACGCATCCTCGTTGTGCGCCAGGCTCAGCCTGATACAGTTCAAGGTGGTCCACAGGGCACACATGACTGTGGCCCGGGTGAGCAGGTTCTTTGAGGAGGTGGAGGATAGGTGTGGGCGCTGTGTGGGGGGTTTTGCGAACCATGGCCATATGTTTTGGGCGTGTCCGAGGCTGAGGAATTTTGGGCAGGGATTTGCTGACGTCACGTCAGAGGTCTTACAAGTGAGGGTGGTGCCGAGGCCAGAGGTTGCGATCTTTGGTGTGTCGGAAGACCCAGGAGCCCAGGGGTTGAGAGAGGCTGACGTCCTGGCCTTTGCCTACCTGGTGTCCCGGAGACGGATCTTACTAGGATGGAGGGACTCGGAACCCCTGAAGTCAGGGGAATGGGTTAGCGACATGGTGGCGTTGTTCAGATTTGATAAAATTAAATTCGCCCGGAAGGGATCGTTGTAGTGGTTTGCTTGGGAGGTGGCAGCTGTTCATGGACTTATTTGAGAAAAAGTAAGCGGCGGTGGTGGGGAGGGGTGACTGGGGAAGGTTGCCGCTGTTTGTGTAAGCCATGTTGGCTGGGGTTTGTGTCTGGGGAGGTTTGTTGGTTATATTGTTGTGGTTTTTGTTTATTGAAATTTAACATTGAAAATTGTTAAAACTTTAAATGCGTCAATAAAATATTTTCTCAAAAAAAAGCGGGATAAAAAAGGGATGGAAAAATGAATCAATGAAAGAAATGAAAATAAGTAGATA
Organism: Scyliorhinus torazame; assembly: GCF_047496885.1. Lineage (NCBI taxonomy): Eukaryota > Metazoa > Chordata > Chondrichthyes > Carcharhiniformes > Scyliorhinidae > Scyliorhinus > Scyliorhinus torazame. The sequence continues at coordinate 29,255,654 of NC_092709.1, forward strand.
GAACTAAAAATGGGGTGGTGGGGGGGGAGAGAGAGAATTCACAGTCTGAAATTGAACTCAAATGTTAAGACTGGATGGTTCTAACAGACCAAAACTCAATGTTAAGTCCGGAAGACTGTGATGTGCCTAATCGGAAGATGAGGTGCGGTTCCTCCAGTTTGCGTTAGACTTCACTGTATGTAATATTGCAGGTCAGACATGTGGACACGAGAACAGGACCATGACTTGAAATGGCAAGTGACATTTCAGCCATGATCTCATTGAATGGCGGAGCAGGCTCGAGGGGCCATATGGCCGACTCCTGCTCCTAGTTCTTATGTGACAGTAAGACATTGATCCTGCTTGCTAACGGACCGAAAGTGTTCTGTAAAGCGGTGACCCAGTCTGTGCTTCGTCTCTCCAATGTAGAGTAGACCACATTGGGAACAGCGAATGCAATAGACTCGATTGAAGCGCTGCTCCACCTGAAAAGTGTGTTTAAGCCCTTGGATGGTGAGTAGGGAGGAGGTAAACAGGCTGGTGTTGCAAATTCTGTGATTGCATGGGAAGTGCTGTGGGAAGGAGGTGAGGTGTTGGGGGTGATGGAGGAGTGGACCAGGGCATCCCAGAGGGAACTGTTCCTAGCCCTCACCCCCACCCTCACCCCACCCCTGTCAGGGCACGAGCTCCAGGAGAATCATAGAATTTGCAGTGCAGAAGGAGGCCGTTCGGCCCATCGAGCATCCACCGGCTCTTAGAAAGAGCGCCCTACCTATGCCCACGCCTCCACCATATCCCCGTAATCCCACCTAACCTTTCTGGGCACTGAGGGCAATTTATCATGGCCAATCCACTTAACCTACACATCTTTGGACTGTGGGAGGAAGCCCACGCAGTCACGGGGAGAACGTGCAGATTCCACACAGACAGTGACCTAAGCCGGGAATCGAACCTGGGACCCTGGAGCTGTGAAGCAACTGTGATAACCACTGTGCTTCCATGCTGCCCTTAAAGTAGTTTGCATATTTTGCATCAAGCCATCCTGGGCCCCGCTGAAGAATGCATTTGGGTCAGTCTATTATACTCAGTGAATTTAAGAACATTTTCTTTTTTTCCCCCAAAGTACAATTCTCACTTAAGCAGTTTGTAAACATACCCCAAGAAATATGCTTTCTTAGTCTCACAAAAGTCACTGACTCCAACATGTGGCAGAACTTCCTTCTGTAGAATTTCCTTTGCGTATTTAATTCTCTTCTCCTTTGTAACACCAGGTTTTGCACCTCTTGAACCAATAAAATTCAATGCAACATTTTGCTCCTGGATAACAAATGCTTCATCCAGGGAAGGCTTCACCTAGAATAAAAACTTAAGAATTGTAATCCACATGTACTATTAAAAGGTGAATACATTTGGATACTTGAATTAACTATTTTTCTGTCCACTTCAAATCCAGATTCCCGTTTTAGCCTTAACTCGACATTTCTTTGAAGAACTTTTACTTACCATAAGAGCAGTTCGGATATTTGTGGTGTCTAAAATTAAAATTGATCACTGACTACATGATTTAACCAATCGAAAAATGCTTTCATAGCCACTTTTAAAAAGTTATCAAGTCACAAATGCAAAGTGATTTCCCTCAAACTGCAGGTTTTGACAGTTCAAAGCAAAATACCATGGATGTTGGAAATCTGAGTTTAAAAGATTATTTTCTGTTTTCAGCTCAAAATCAAAATCCAGCTGACTTGGAAGGGAGTGAAACTGGAGAGCATAATGACAAAGCAGCACTTCCAACTTTTGCAGTCCTGGCTTCTAAGGAAAACTCGCATTTATACAATATTTTAATGCAAGGAAACACCCCAAATGCTTCACAGGGATATCATCAGATCAAATCACAGAACAGCTTGGTCAGATAGATTTTTAAGGAGGGTTTTAAGATTAGAGGAAAGTGGAGAGGATTCTGGAGAAATGGCCATAAATGATTGAAGGCATGGCTGCCAATGGTGAGGCAAGGGGATGGTGTGTGATATCATGAAGGCATGCAACACAGGATGAGAATTATATTTTGAAGATATTGGGGGCCAGAAGCTAATGTATCAAAAAATACAAGAGTGAGGTCCGAATGAGCGGACAATATACAGACAATAAGAGTAAAAGACAGCTAAAATGAAATGGGATGAAAACAAAGGGGTCGAGGCGGGGTAGAGCTAATCATCTGAAGTTGTTGAATTCAATGTTGAGACCGGAAGGTTGTAGCGTGCCTAACCGGAAGATGAGATGTTGTTCCTCCAGTTTGCGTTGAGCTTCACTGGAACATTGCAGCAGGCCAACGATAGACATGTGGGCATGGGAGCAGGGTCTTGTTCAATTTGCGGGTCCTGACAGCAGGCCGATTCATTAATGGCAGGGATACAAGAGTTTCCTGGCGAGACTTTGATCTTTCTATGGTTATGTTGTGGCTCATTTGAGAATGGATGACAATTATGCGGACTGCAGAAATCTCAGGATCAGTAAGAGGGCAGGAGGAGCTTTGGCTTGCTGGCAGGCATGAGGAACATGGGAGTACACCACAGGCATCTTTACTTTCATTTGTTGTTGGAGGTTAAGACGAAGGGGGCAAGAGAAAATGAGTCTCAAGAGAAATTTGGCAGTGGAGAAAAGAACCTGGACATTACCCTTGCTCAACAGAATGATCTTGTGGGTAGTTTCAACAGAATGATCTTGTGGGTAGTTTCTGTCAAAGGCCACTTGATATTATCCAGCGAGATCTGGTGATGGATGGATAAACTCGTTGTGTGCCAGATATTCTCAGTCTGCACCTTGAATTTTATAGAGCAAAGAAGGCGACCATTCTGGATGGGAGAGGGGAAAGATTTTAGGATGACAAAGACATCATTAATGGGTGTGAGGGAGTGGCTGAGTTAACAATAGCCGAAGAATGGAAGATTAAAAATAAGCAATTGGGTGTTTTAACTTTAGACATTTGAACAGTCCAAATGATTTTGGAGTGGGGGGTGAAGATTTTCCTCCAGAACAGGCACAGACAGTGGGTTTAGAAGGCTGCAATTATGATGGATACCCGAAGGCAGTCAGAGCATTTAATAGAAACCATGGGAATGGAAAGGTCTACCAGATGGCAAAAATCAAGGGGCTGGCTCTGAACAGTGGGAAGAGAATTTACCTGGAGGGTGAGGTTTAGGGTACACAGGAGAACAATGGAAAGGTGATTCAATAGAAAATCAAATCACGGAGGATGAGTGGTTCAGTACAGATGCTGAGGGAGGACATCTCAGGATGTGAGAGGGGAACAAGGCACCCAAAGGAAAAGGTGCTAAAGGAGTAGGATTTACTGAATAGATCTCCCACGTAAATGAAAGAATTAAAAGGGAACAAACAAAAATATAGTCAATTGTGTTGTTGATGAATAAGAGGGTCATTTAGGAGTCTGGTAACTTCTTCTCCGTTGTTACCAGACTCCTAAACAACCCTCTTATGGACTGATCCGATTAATACTACACTCCTGTATGCTTCACCAGATGCCGGTGTCTATGTATTTACATTGTGTACCTTGTGTTGCCCTATTATGTATTTTCTTTTCATGTACTAAATGATCTGTTTGAGCTGCTCGCAGAAAAATACTTTTCACTGTACCTCGGTACATGTGACAATAAACAAATCCAATCCAATGCACCTGTCCAACGTATTGAGAATAATGAAATGAGTAAAGAAAGAAAGGAAACCCCCATGTGTAAATAGCATCCTAGACAACCAACTGACGTTTCAAAGTACTTTACAGTCAATGAGGTATTTTTGAAGTATAGTCATTGTTGTAATGAAGGATGGGCGGCACGGTGGCGCAGTTAGTTCTGCTGCCTCACGGTGCTGAGGACCCAGGTTCGATCACGGCCCCGGGTCATGGTCCGCGTGGAGTTTGCACATTCTCCCCGAGTCTGCGTGGGTCTTATCCCCACATCCCAAAGATGTGCAGAGTAGGTGGATTGGCCACGCTAAATTGCCCCTCAATTGGAAAAAAATAATTGGGCACTCTAAAATTAAAAATAAATTATAGTAATGTAGGAAATGCAGCAACTAATTGCACAGGGAAAGCTTCCAAAAACATAATAACCTGATTGAATTTGTTTTGAGATGATGATTGAGGGATAAATACTAGCTAGGACACCGGGGTAACTCCCCTGCTCTTTTTCAAAGATAATAGCAAAATCTTCCGCAACAGCAAGACATTCAAAATGAACTGCCTGAAACAGTATTTTTTTAAATGTTTATTTTTAATCACAATGAAACTCACCATTTCCATCATTTCAGGGTCATCAAAATCATAAATAATGTGCTCCAAAATGTCTCGATCAGACACAAATCCCAAAGCTCGAAACACAATAATTATGGGAACTTCCTGTCTGATATATGGTAGTGTGGCAACAATTCTCTGGCCTATTGCACTTTTTCTTACACCCTGCAGAGAAAACAGATAGCATTCGAAGAGTAGTGTCCAAAAAACATTAAAAGTGAATACAGTGAATATGATTGTCAAAAATCTTACCTGTCCTCCTCTTGCTAACATGCTGACCCAGATGGTACTGGTAGGACGAGATGAATTCTCTAAACAGGACCGACACTCTCCTGTATATGCATATTTGGAGTCTTTCTTTGCAAACACGTACACAGTGTTTGTCGCCATCTTTTCCTGTGCAATTAGGACCTTGGGAAATTCCAAAATGAATCATTTATTATTAACTCAAGTAATTTATTTTACTGCCACTCTAGTTACACCTACACCATTTGTTGGAAGTATATCTAATGATAATAAAAATTACAAAATCGCACAAAATTTCTGAGAATTGAGAATTGTTCCCCGTTGCTGTGGAATCTAGAAGCACAATTTCAGGATAAGGGACTGATCATTTAGGACTGCGATGAAGATAAATTTTCTCACTTAAAAGGATTGTGGATCTTTCAAACAAAGGGTTGGGGAAATGCCATCACTGTATATATTTATGGTTGAGATAGACAGATTTTTAGTCTCAGGGGATATGGACAGGGAGCGGAAGAGTGGAGTTGAAGGTTAAAATCAGCCATGAACTACTGAATTCCAGAGCAGGTTTGATGTATCATACGAGTTGGAATTCTCTGCCCGTTGGTATTCTCTGTTCCCACCGGCAGTGCAGTTCCGCCTGTGGGTTTCCCGGCGGCGAGAGTTGGCTTCAATGGGAAATCCCATTCACAAGCAGCAGGATGACCGAATCCCGCCACCATCGAACAGCCTGCTGCCGGATAACATGCGCCTGGGGAACCTGCTTTTAAACATGGCTTTTAAATTGCATCTTTTGGGCGGAGTGAGGAAAATTGACAAGTGACAAGTATTGTTTCAGTGAAACAACTAACTCTAAAAAAAAAAAATTGTTCTTGGGATGTGGGCGTTGCTGGCTGGGCCAGCATTTGTTGTCCATCCCTATTTGTCCTTGAACTGAGTGGCTTGCTAGGCGATTTCAGTGGGAGGCAGTTAAGAGTCACATGTAGGCCAGACCGGGTAAGAAGGGCAGATTTCCTTCCGTGAAGGATATTAGTGAACCAGATGGGTTTTACGACAATCAGCATTTCATTTGGTTTTTTTTATTGAATTCAAATTTCACCAACTGCCATGGTGGGATTCAAATATGGGTCCCCAGAGCATTACACTGGACCCCAGAGCATTACCTGGTCTCTGGATTGCTAGTCCAGTGACAATACCACTACGCCACTATCTCCCCTAAGGATTTTACAACCAATTACAATGGGTCAGTTGACAGAAAGCTAAAAATTTAGTAAATTTGTTCATGGTGCATTACAGAAAGTTAAGATCTTTATAGGTAATGCATCTTAAATTAATCTAACTACGGTTATTAAAATATCCATTGGCTATTAGACAATAGATAAATGCAAATCTACAGTTCAACTGCAAGACAATGCTAATGAGGGCACACAGGCCCACAACCTCCAGTCTCAGCTTTGGGAGGTACCCTGAAGATGCACTAGGGAATTCCTCTTGGAAGATCGCAGGTAAGAATTTGGACCGCAACTATCCTGAGGTCCTAACCTCCCATGGACAATGGAACCATCCAACAAAACTATTTGAATCGCTACCTATGGATGGTTCTGCCAGGATTATGATGATAGTTACTCTGAAAATGTTAAAGAAATAAAATCTCTTCTAACTTCAGTGTAACTACTTTAAATACCCAGAGCAATCCTCGTTTGAGACACCGCCACACCACAGATGTCCCCCAACCTGACCTTGCTGGATTCCACCCTCCCCTCGCCTGAAACCCCCAAGCCAGATCTCCCCCCCACCTCCCCCAAAGAAATAAGAAACATTCACAAACAGACCTGGTGTCAGATAGCTTAGGAAATTGTAAAGGAGTGTGAAACATAAATAGAATGTGAAATATAAGAGGCATGAGAGTAAAGGCCATGTCTGGAGAGTAAAAGCATGGTTACTCATATCAAAAGAACAACAAACAAATGGACAGTATTGTGCAGGTGTGTCAGGGAATGCCCTAGGAATGCGGGTTAATGTACTTGCACATATTCTTTCAATAGGACGTGCTAATGTAAGTCTCAGGTCTAGGAGAATGTAACCCTATAATGATTTGCTGCACCAAAGTCCCGTCGGGGTCTTTTCCTTGGTCATGCTGGGGTTACTGTGAGCAGTCAAGAAAATACACTTTTAAAAAAATATATAAATTAGAGTACCCAATTATTAGTTTTTTTTTTTAAATTAGGGCAATTTAGCATGGCCAATCCACCTAACCTGCACATCTTTGGGTTGTGGGGGTAAAACCCAAGCAGACACGGGGATAATGTGCAAACTTTACACGGACAGTGATCCAGGGCCAGGATTCAAACCCAGGTCCTCAGCGCCGTAGTTCCAGTGCTATCCACTACCTCACCGTGCTGCCCTTATGATGCCTGATTAGTTATGAGAGTTTTTCGGAGCCAGGCCAACAGGTGCTTTGTGTATCAATACATAATGAATGGAAAATGTTAATCAGACATCACCCATGTTTACTTGTCTTCAAAATTATATTAAAGAGCAAGTCCCTTACCCGATAAACCCACCTTATACAGGGTGCCTACATATTATTATACAAATTGTAAAAGAACTGTACAAAAAGCGATGTAACTGACTCGCGCATTAGTACTCACCTGGATCACATTAAGACATTGAATGTCTCAAAGCAATTTAATTTTCATGAGAACAATTATTATTTGTACAAATTCCTTACTTTTCTAAATACTTCATGAGGCAACTGCAAATTCTGTACCTTTTCTGATCCATTGATGATGAAATAGCCACCAGGGTCCAGTGGGCACTCATTGAGCTCACAGAGATCACGATCCGTCAAACCGCTGAGAAGACAATAGGTGGATCGAAGCATGATAGGAATTTTTCCTATAAACGTCTTCTGATGCTGAGTTTGCATCTGCTCCTCTCCCTCCTTAATCACTGTCTTTGTGATATCTACATAGAGAGGTGCTGAATACCTGTAAAACAAAGATGCAACATACCAAATCCTTACCTATTTTGAAAAGTTGGAAAAAAGATTGGCTCCATCTCTGCAAGGAATCCAAGGAAACTTACGTAAGGTTGCGCAACCTAGCTTCATTTGGCATCATTGGAGATGGTGCCCCATCCCTTTCCCAATGTGTTGGTTTGGATAAATAGATCTGTTCAAATTTTAGTAAGAACCTGGGCTGGAACACGAAAATAATAAGTATTATACATATGCGCAATTCAACTACTAAAAATATAATTGTACATTTTCTTCTGGGGGTTTGCTTACCGGCTCTTCTACTTCCCCAGTAGTATGTTGAGCTTCAGCTTGGAGATCTATTGGAGGAGCATCTTCCACAATTCTCTGCACTGACATTTGGATGAATTCATCAAATGAATCCAACTGTTGCCGAACCAAACCTTTCTCATCAAAATATGAGCTGCAAAATAAATATCCTAATTATTATTTTTTAAAGAATAGGTTGTAAAGGCAACCCAACCTATTACTGAGAATCAAAACACCACATGGTAAAATACTTTCTGGTCAAATTCATAGGCAAGTAGGGTTTTTTTTCCAGTTTAAACTAGCTTTTTAAAGCTAATTCAGTTTTGAGTTTTCTCATTTAAAAGTCAGATTGAGTAGAACCTTCTTTTTAGGGGGCTCATTTACCATACTCCCAGAAAATAGTACTCAAATGCTGGGGCTTAAAATTTATTTGGGAAAGCGCAGAATATTGCTAAACCATTTTCCCCTCCCCCTGCCCAGTCAAAAACTCATCCTTCCTTCATCCATCATACAGTTCTTCATTTATCACCCTGCAATTTATCTTCCCACCAGCTTTGTAATGTAATACAGAAGCATTTCCACATAGTTATTATCAATTAAAGGTAAAATAGTGGAGATGAAAAGTCAAAGTATTTGTGGGAAAACAGAGTTAATGGCAGTCACAAGCTCAAACATCTTATAATTAAAGAACATTGTAGTTCACCCAAAGGTAAACTACACTATAGGATGCAGTCATCGTCGGCAAAAAATAATAAAGGCATGTTTTCTTTTCTAAAGAATGATTTTGCATTGGCTGTCATGTGTTAAAATTATACTCCACTATAAAGCGATGTCTATAGTGAACCTGGAAAACATTTACCCAGCTCCAGGAGGTTGGGGAGGGCCCATACTGCAATTGTGAAACCCAGTTTCTCTCAGATCCAATAAATTTAACAGCAGGATCTGATTAACATTTATTTTTTCATTTTTCCAGCCATTGCCAGCCAGATTAAAAGGCTGTAAGCCTTTGCCATCAAGCCACAATCAAGGAAGGAGTCACAGAAAGACTGGTGAAAATCAGAGGCCAGGAGAGGATAGATAAATGGAAGTCAGGGGAATAACAATGTAGGCCAGAGAGTAGTGAACCAGAGATTGAACACGAGAAGTAGATTGGAAAGGTTTGTGAGGTGGATCAGGCAATGACAGAGTAGAGCAATTGAATGCCTTGGTGGAGGAGGCAGGTGGGGAGAAAAGAGGGTTACTGAATACTGGAAGGGAACTTGACCTCTAGAGCGCCACAGTGTTTAGCACTGCTGCCTCACAGCGTCAGGGACCCAGGTTCGATTCCGACGTTGGGTGACTGTCGGTGTGGAGTTTGCACATTCTCTCTGTATCTGCATGGATTTCTTCTGGGTGCTCCGGTTTCCTCACACTGTCTGAAGATGAGAAGGTTGGGTAGATTGGCCATGCTAAATTGCCCCTTAGTTATAGGATGGGATTGTGGGCTTGGGCTGAGTGCTCTTTCGGGGGATCAATACAGGCTTAACGGGCCGAAAAGTCTCTTTCTGCACTGGAGAGATTCTATGATTCTGAACAATCACACTAGCTTCCAGGTGGGAGTTTCAAAGTATGAAAATACAACAAAACTAGATTATAATTGGAAATGCACAAAAAGCAATGGAACTTCAGAAATTGTTGCATTAAAAGTGGAATTTCAAATGTTTTATTCTTCTGCCTCCTGGCTCTTATGGCCCATGTTGACATTTGAAGCAGGTTCGAGCTCAGGCAATATGGTTAATAGTCAAAGCCACTACAGCAGAGTAAGAAAGATTCATCCTCAACAATCCACCAAACTCGGGTAAGGTTAATGAATATCGATAATTGAGCTGAACCACTCCATGCTGACAGAGTAGCAACAGATTGAGCCTGAGCCATGTTGACCAAGGGATAGTTTTGAATACCAGTTCTTTTTTTATATTTTTTATTCTCCTCCTTTTTCACATTTTCTCCCACATTTACACCCACCAACAATAAACAATAATCAGTAACAAATATGTCAATCCCCATATCAATAACAATGATCCCATCCTCCCACCAAACCCCAAACATTAGCCCGCATGTTCACACAAACAAATGACAAAAAGGAATTAGGGATCACCCACCATCACCATTAATACACACAGCCCCCCCGCCGCCCAACCCTCCCACCCACCCGCCCCAACTAATGTTTGATGATATCCAGTTCTTGAAAGTGCATAATGAATAATGCCCATGAGTTGTAGAACCCCTCCATCCTTCCCCTCAGTTCAAACTAAACCTTCTCAAGAATCAAGAATTCGAACAGGTCCCCCTGCCATACCAGGGCACAGGGTGGAGAGGTTGCTCTCCAACCTATCAGGATCCGCCTTTGGGCAATCAACGAGGCGAAGGCTACAAGATCTGCCTACGCACTGTAATTCATAATCTGGAAAGATGTGTCATTTGAAACATGGAAGTCTGGCAATATCTGGTCTGAGAGAAACATGATAGGATACAGGGAAAGATCCCACAAAGGGCAGCTGCCAGGGAAGGATTGTAAAATGCAGATAGCCTTGGTCAAGCAGGCTGAGCAAACAAGACAAACAGGATTTTGAATGAAGCCAAAAACAATGGCTCATACCTTCATTGAAAGTAACTAACTTAGTAAGGATCTGGAAAAGAATGGATGAGGTTCTAGGTGTGAAAATTTGCTAATACCAGGTAAATTAAAGAAAACTGGAGGCTCTCAGTCTACGAGAAACATAATTCAAAGCCAAAATCAAAGTCAAAATTATGAGCTGAGGACACAATTGGAAAATAAAACTATGGAAATGACAGGAATTAAAAGTAACACCTCTTGAAACCAAAGCATTTTGAACACCACAAAGGACACAATGTAGTCAGATCTATGAGATGAAGTCATGTCAAAATGTATACTTAGTTGGATTAGACTATTTAAATCAAAGTTCCTTTTTACAATCAAAGAAAATAAGAGTTACTTTACAATAACATCAAAAAACTTAATTGTTAGAAAGCAAATATAAACCTCGCGACCAGGGCAGGAAAGATCAGATCCAGAACGACAACCAGAGCTCAGAGGGAGAGAGAGAGAAGCAGAGAGGGAACAAGCAGCTAGACTCAGATTACAATCAGCTCGGCCATGGGAAATGGACAGGGCATAGCAGCCGAGCTAAAATAGCTGATACATCTAAAGAAGACCAGACTTTAAAGAAGATTGATTGTCAAGTTGGGCCTGAAGGTCCCTTCAACCAACCAGAAGGATCCAGAAGCAAGATATTTTTACTTTTCTGTAAAGACAGTGATTGCATCTTTTAAAAATAAAAAAATATATATATAATAAAATAACTTAAAAGTTTTAACCTGAAACAGTGGTTATTCCAAAGTCTACTTTACGTACTTAGCAATGCGGGACCCAGGATCGATGCTACTAAGTAGATGAAATCTTCGGTGAAGGTATGGGTTATACCAGGGGATAACTTGAAAATATAGTTTGACCTGAACAGCACCCACTGAAGCTTGCATCGGAGTCGGGGAGTGAGAATCCCTGATCACCATTTAGAATGTCGGCCCTTTTTGGTATAGGGGGACTTCTAAGAATAGTGGTGAGTTTTCAAAAAACAGCACCCGTTTCCAACCATGGCTGGTCCAACACCCTGAATATGGCCTCCCTGGGGCCCGGGTCCAGTTTCACGTGCACCACTTTAGAAATTACCCTAAAAACCTCCTTCAAGTAATCCTCTAGCTTTGGACAGGACCAAAACATATCAACGTGATTAGCGCCCCCCCCCCCCCCAAAAAACGTTCACACACATCTTCTACTTCTTCAAAGAATCGGCTCATCCTCATGAGATGTGCTCTGTATACCACCTTCAGCTGTATCAGCCCCAACCTCGTGCACGAGGTGGAGGCATTCACTCTCCGGAGCACCTCACACCAGAACCCCTCCTCCAGATCCTCTCCCAACTCTTCCTCCCACTTTGCTTTGATCCCTTCCAGTGGAGCCTTCTCCTCTTCCAAAATAGCTCCGTAAACCGCCGACACTACCCCCTTCTCCAGTCGCCCTGTCGTCAGCACCTCCTCCAACAATGTGGAGGCCGGCTCCACCGGGAAGCTCTGTATCTCCTTTCTAGCAAAATCTCGAACCTGCATGTATCCAAACATTTCCCCCCACTCCAGCCCATACCCTTCCAGCTCCTTCAATCCTGCAAACCGACCCCTAAGAAACAAATCTTTTAGTGTCTTAATCCCCTTCTTCTCCCATTTCCGAAAATTTCCATCCCACTTCCCTGGCTCATATCGGTGGCTCCCCCGAATCGACATTTCCCTTGACCCTGCCCCCAACCCAAAGTGTTGGCGAAACTGCCTCCAAATTCTCAATGAAGCTATTATTACTGGACTCCCTGAGTATTTCCCCGGGGCCATCGGGAGCGGCGCTGGTGCTCGTGCTTTCAATCCCGACCCCCTGCACAAACTGTCCTCCATTCTGACCCACTGGGAATCAACCTCTCTGACCCAGCTCCGCACCTTCTCCACATTCGCCGCCCAGTAGTAATGCATTAGGTTTGGAAGACCTAAACCCCCTGCCTGCCTTCCCCTCTGTAGCAGAACCTTTCTAACTCTGGCCACCTTCCCTCCCCATATGAACGATGTAATCCTTCCCTCAATCTCTCTGAAAAAAGCCTTTGGCAGGAAAATCAGCAGGCATTGAAAAATAAACAGAAATCGCGGCAACACGTTCATTTTAACCGCCTGTACCAGACCCGCCAGTGACAGAGGGAGACCATCCCACTTTGCCAGATCAGCTTTCACTCTCCCCACCAAACTAGAAATGTTGTACCTGCGGAGCCCCCCTCACTCCCGGGCAACCTGCACCCCCAGGGACCTAAAGTGAGTCCCTGCCCTACGGAATGGCAGCCCCCCCCACCCCTGCCCCCACCCCCGGCACCGCAAAATACTCACTCTTGTCTAGATTTAGTTTGTACCCCGAGATAGCCCCAAACACTCGAAGCAGCTCCAATATTCCCCCTATCGACACAGTCGGTTCCAACACGTATAACAGCAAGTCAACGGCATACAAGGACACCCTATGCTCTATCCCCCCCGCACTATTGCTTTTGAATACCAGTTCTTACCAGCAATTTCAGAATATTATGCAAACAAACTGACAGTAGATCATTTTACAAAATACAGTTGTTTCATGTAAAAGCAAATTACTGTGGATGCTGGAATCGCAAAACCCAAAAAGAAAATGCTGGAAAATCTCATCAGGTCTGGCAGCATCTGTAAGGAGAGAAACGAGCTAACGTTTCGAGTCCATATGACCCTTTATCAAAGCTGGTTGTTTTATAGTCATTTATTTTGGTCCAAGTCCAACAGATACTTTATTTACCTGATAACAATCCAACATGCCTCCTGCCACAAATCTGGGGTGATTTCATCATCATCTTCATCATATTGTGTATCTTGAAATCAAATAGTAACAGATTCTCAATTTTCACGTCAGTAAGTCACCATATCGCACAACAATATAAAATATTCAGCTCATTACCAACAAGTGATTGCAAAAGCAGCAATCGTAACCATTCAATGCCCACCACAATTTCATTGCTGGCACTGCAGTTAGGAGAAAACACCAAATGTCACATTGTGTTGGGTGGTGTAATTTGAGCAAGAATACACAGAGGGGAAAAGATAACAGAATGCTCACAAGATGGGTGAGAGATGGAGGGAGGGCAATGGGGACAGGCAGGTGAGATAAGTTCCTCTCGGTCTACTGAGGATTCTACTAACAACTTAGAGCTAATATTATGAAGCAGCATACCCTAGGAATGCTGGTCAGTTGTTTAATTATTTTAGAGGTTCCCCCATCCCAAAATACCTGTTTTCTAGACTTGAGGTTAATTTTCTTTATACTTTCCTCATTAGTCCATCCTAAGGAAACCAAATGAATGTTATCGTTCATACATTTTAAACAATGATTTTGCCAGCACATCCCAAGAGAAGGAAATGGAGACGGGGGAAGAAAATAAAATTAGGCCAAGCTATGAGCAAATGCTGCATTTCAGCTGTTTGAGCAAGAGATTGGCATTGTGCTGGACCTGCCTTCAAACAGGTGCTAATGCAGGATCAGGAAGTTTTCTTTTTGCACATACATTTCAATAAGCAGACTGCAGCATCTGGTGGAGAATATGCAGCCGGATGCCCCCAGTATCCAGGAAGGAGAACTCAGCTCTGCAGCAAGCAACATCTTCACAGTCATGTAGTAAGATACTGAAGCATAGAAAAAAGGCACCCACTCTGTACAGTACTTTTGGGAACATGGTGCTTCAATTAATGGTCTGCAGCTGGAATGGGGCACACTTGGGGGATTTGGTTTACATCAGAGTCAAACTATGGACGGCATTCCTACAGTAGCAGATCATGTAGCTGGGCACAAAGCACCAGGGATGAAGAGTAAGAGAAGGACCTGATGAGATGGCGTCCTCTTTTTATAAAACCCACTGCTATTGGATTCTTCTAGTAATAGTGTCAGGGAGTAGGCAGCATTGACCAGTCACTGAGCTCAATATGGCTCCAACTGTTACAAAGTTACTGCAACCACACACCGGGAGGCAATAATCCACCTAACAGGGCCAAGCCATACATTGGCAGCCTACCATTCCAGGTTTTGCTCCTACTCAAAGAACTAAGGGATGCAGCATTTACAGAATATGTGCTGTATAAATCACTCATAACAATTGACCTATATTTACCTTTACTACTGATAGTATTCCTTGTGTCGGCTGAACCCTCTTCCCCTCCTCATCTGGCTATTTGCTCACCCCCTCATCAGATGGCAAAACTGCAGATTGCAACACACAAAAAGACCTGAAATTTCAGCTGGACTGTGGAGCAGTAGCCCACTGGAGTAGTCCAAGTAAACAAAGCATTGCTACAGAAACACTAAGGTGTGCTCCAGAGACACCAGTGAAATCTCTGTGTACCAGCACTTCACTGCTGTGGGGGACTTCAGCATCTATGGCTTGAATTGGAGGGAGGTTGGAAATGGATTAGACTATGGATCAGCGATGGGTCCACTTTTGCTCTCAGTATATAAATGTGTTCCAAAGTCCAAATCACAATCTCAAAATCTGCTGATGGCCCAAAACTAGGTGGTTTGGCACATAGCATGCAGACAAAGACACCAGGAAAATACAGAAAGCTTGACAAAATAGCTGATTAAACTGGATAAATGAGAGTTTAGACTTTTTGGGGAAAAGAACAAAGAATGGGAGTTTATACGCAATGAAAAAATACTGGAGTGGGCCGAGGATAGAGTGCTCTTTCGGTGGGTTGGTGTAGACTTATTGGGCCGAATGGCCGCCTTTTGCACAGTAGGGATTCTGTGATACAGATGAACAAAGAGACCAAGAGTTCAAATACATAATGCCTTGAAAGTACTAGTAGATGTAGCCATCAAAAAAAAAAAACGCTATTTTGAGTTTTATAAATAGGAGTATGGAGCACAAGAATAAAAAATAACAAGATAAAATTTGTACAAAACATTGGTACGGCCCAGGTTACAGCCTGCAAGGCATTTTGGGTATCCACACTACTGGAAAGACATTAAAGACATAGCGTAGACACAGAATAGATTCACTGGAACATGTTAGGGAAGAGAGTTATACATGTTTATGAACGACTTCCGGTGGCAGCCATGGTGTGAGTGGTCGCACACAGAGTAGCTTCTGCTTGAAGGCAGAGGAAAGAGTTTTTTTCATCCGATATTGGGTGGAATTTTGATGAAAAGGCAGAGGTGAAGGTTGGAGGAGTAGTTTCACCGGGGGTGGTATGTCCGCTGGTTACCAAACCCGGCAGAAGACGGTGAGAGACCTGGCCAAAGAGTTGGAGGAAACCTGCACTGTAGCATCCAGTGTAAGGATGGCTGTGGGGGAAGGGTTGGTACAAGGTGGAAGGCCCCAGCTGGAGCAGTTGATGGCGTTTATTAAGGAGGAATTCCACCAGCAGAGGAAGGAAATGCGGGAGGATCGCTCGAAGGCCATCAAAGGAGCTGTGGCATCCCTGAAGAGTTCGCTGGAACAGATGGAGAAGTGTTTGGAGGTGCAAGGGTCGCAATTTTGGGAGATCGAAGGAGTAATCTCGGACCACAGCGATCGTGTGGTGGCTCTGAAGGCGGAGCTCCTAGAGGACCTGTGTAAAACGTTGAAGGCAAAGGTGGAGGAGCAGGATACCTCGAGAAGGCAGAATCTGCGAATAGTGGGCCTGTCTGAAGGAGTGGAAGGTGAGAGTGCCACGAGGTACGTCTCAAAGATGCTGGTGGAGGAAAGGGTATTAGATAAGGCCCCTGAAGTGAACCGAGCACATAGGTCCCTGAGCCAGAAGCCTAGAGCTGGGGAAGCGCTGCCGGCGGTGATCGCGAGACTCCACATATTTGCGGAGAAAGAATATTTGGCGTCGGGCCAGGGAGAAGTACGCGAGTGGGAAGGGAACAAGGTCCGAATTTATATGGACATCAGAGCAGTGTTGGTGAAGCGGCAGGCAAGGTTCAGCAAGGCCAGGCGGTGCTGTATCGGCAACAGATCAGGTGTGGGGTGCTCTACCCTGCGAAAGTATGGGCGACGTTCGGAAGCTGGGAGCATTATTACGAGACCCCAAAAACGGTTGAAGACTTCATTAAGGAGCATAAACTGGGGGAGAACTGAGTGGACAATGTTTGAGAACCGGGGTGCTGGCACTTTGTAATGGTTGGGAACATATTCGAACCTGGGGTACGGATTGGGGGATTTTCGTCCCCTCCGATTTGGAGGGGGTCATTTTTTGGGTTTATTGTTTGCTGTTGGGATTGTCATGATGTGGAGATGCCGGCGTTGGACTGGGGTGAGCACAGTAAGAAGTTTTACAACACCAGGTTAAAGTCCAACAGGTTTGTTTCGATGTCACTAGCTTTCGGAGCGCTGCTCCTTCCTCAGGTGAATGAATATTGTAAGGGGTGAAAAGTTTATGTGGGGGATGGATGTTCCCATCCCCACCTCCTGTTTTATCGGACTGTTTGTATTTAGCATTTGTTTCTTTGCTTTTGGGGGAGGCGGCCTGGGATTCAGGCGACATCTTTGGGTGGGGGAGCACAAGGTCAGTAGGGAGCCTTCTCCTTGAGCTGAGTAGGGGGAGGGGAGGTCATTGTAAGGTGCCTTTGGGCAGGGGCTGTTATGATAGCAGGTGAGGCTGGGAACAGAAGTGAGGTGGTGGGGTAGAAGGCCGAGAGGGGTGGCCCGGGGGGAGGGGGGGCTGAGAGGTGACATGGTCAGGGGCAGAGAAGGGGGTCAATTGGGATAGGCTAGGTACAGGGTGGAATTAAGGGGGCGGGAGTTAAATGGGGAAGATGACGGACGGTAGGGGGGAATCAGAGGAATATGCCTCCGTAAGGCTGGTAACGTGGAAAGTCCGGGGATTGAATGGGCCAGTTAAAGGGTCGTAGGTATTCGCACAACTCAGGAGCTTGAAAGCGGGGTTGGTCTTTCTGCAGGAGAAGCACCTCAGTGTGAAGGACCAGGTTAGATTAAGGGGGGGGGGCAGGTTTTTCACTCGGGGTTTGATTCGAAAAGGAGGGGAGTGGCGATTTTAATGAGCAAGAAAATGGGATTTGGAAGTGCGAAGGAGGTGAGGGATCCTGGTGGGAGATACGTGATTGTGATATTGGAGTGGGAGTCGGTGGTGTTGGTAAATATGTATGCCCCCAAATTAGAATGATGTGGGTTTGATGAGGGGGTAGCGATCCCGGATTTGGCCACGCACCAGTTGATCATGGGAGGAGATTTTAACTGTGTCCTAGAGCCGAGGGTGGATAGGTCGCTCCCCAGGTCGATAGGTAGGGTGCAAATTCCAAGGGAGTTGGGGGTTTACGGAGGATTGATATGGTGGATCCATGGCGCTTTCAGAACCCAGGTGGAAATGAAAATGAAATGAAAATCGCTTATTGTCACAAGTAGGCTTCAAATGAAATTACTGTGAAAAGCCCCTAGTCGCCACATTCCGGCGCCTGTTCGGGGAGGCTATTACGGGAAAGGAGTATTCCTTCTTTTTACACGTCTATACGGTGTATTTGAGCATTGATTACTTTGTAGTGAGTCGGGGGGTTTTGGTTCGGGTGGAGGAGACAAAGTATGCGGGGATAGATATCTCGGACCATGCACCCCACTGGCTGGAGATTCGGTTTAGATTGGGACGAGTGCAGAGGCCGGGGTGGAGGTTAGATTCGGGTTTGTTGGCGGATCAAGGTTTTTGTGATAAGGTGCGGGAGGTGAGTAAGGAGTATTTGGAGTTGAATCAGAATGGGGCGGTGTCAGCGGCCATTTTCTGGGAAGCACTGAAGGCAGTGGTCCGGGGGAAAATTATTTTATTTAAGGCAAGTATTGTTGGCGGGGAGGATGGAGGATTGTGTCCCGGAGGTGGTTACAGATGATCAAACAGGCTTTGTGAAGGGCAGGCAGCTCGCAAGTAATATAAGACGACTGTTGAATGTAGTGATGAATCTGTCAGGGGTTCTGGTACCAGAGATGGTGTTGTCCATAAACACAGAGAAGGCATTTGATCGGGTGGAGCGGCGATACTTGTTCGAGGTTTTGGGAAGGTTTGGGCCGAGATTTGTGGCAGACATGGGTGAGGTTGCTGTATGTGGCACCAAAGGCGAGTGTCAGGCCAAATAATATGAGTTCGCAGAGCTTTGACTTACGCAGGGGAACGAGGCAGGGGTGCCCGCTATCACCGTTACAGTTTGTGCTGGCCTTAGAGCTGTTGGCGATGGCTCTCAGGGGGTCGGCGGAGTGGCAGCGGATTATGAGGAGATAGAGGGAGTATCGGGTGTCACTCTATGCCCTTGGCCTGTTGCAGTATGTTTCGGATCCGCTGGAGAATATGGGAAGGATTATGGGCCTGCTGGGGAGGTTTGCAGGGTTCTCTGGGTATAAACTGAATGTAGGGAAAAGCAAGGTTTTCCCTACATGAATGAGCCGGGACAGTGGGCAAATTTAGGGGGGGGGTGCCATTTACGGTAGCGAGGGATAGGTTTAGGTATTTGGGGATTCAGGTAGTGAGAGAATGGACGGGGCTCCATAAGTGGACCGAAACTGGTGGAGGAAGCCAGGGAGGATCTTAAGAGGACTCTGCAGTTGACGTTGGCGGGGAGGGTCCAAGTGGTGAAAATGAATATTATGCTGAGGTTCTTGTTTATCTTTCAGGCTCTCCCAATCTTTACACCAAAGGCCCTTTTTCGGAAATTGGTCACCATCATTTCGGCCTCTGTATGGGCGGGGAAGTTGCCGAGGGTTGGAAGGACCCTGCTACAGAGGCAGAGGTGTGGTGGAGGGGGGTGGGACTGGCCAAGATTGGAAAAAAAAAGGATTATATTTATTGGAGTTTAAAAGAGTGAGAGGGGATCTCATAGAAACTTACAACATTCTAACAGGATTAGACAGAGTAGATTCAAAAAGAATTTTCCCGATGGTAGGACAGTCCAGAACTAGGGGTCATAGTTTGAGGATAAGGGATAAATCATTTAGGACTGAGGTGAGGAGAAATTTCTTCACCCAGAGAATGGTGAATCTGTGGAATTTGCTACTACAGAAAGTAGTTGAGGCCAAAATTGTTTTTAATTTCAAGAAGGAATTAGATATAGCTCTTGGGGCTAAAGGGATATTGGGGAGGGGGGGGGGGGGGGGGGGGTAGGATCAGGGTTATTTGTTCTCCCAGTCTCTGCGTAGGTTTCCTCCGGGTATTCCTGCTTCCTCCCACAGTCCAAATTTATGCAGGTTTGGTGGAGTTACGGGGATAGACAGGAGTAGGCCTAGGTAGTGTGCTCTTTCAGAGGGTGGGTGCAGACTCGATGGGCCAAATGCCTCCTTCTGCCATGTAGCAATTCTATGGTTCTATTCATATAGCACATGCCTCAGAAAAGTCAAAAGCATTTTACAGACACTATTGTAATACAAGAAACACAGGAGCCTATTTGAGCACAACAGGTCCTAATCACACAATTTACAGTGCAGAAGGAGGCCATTTGAGCCATCAAGTCTGCACCGGCCCTTGAAGAGCGCCCTACTTACACCTACACCATCCCCACGTAACCTTTTGGACATGAAGGGCAATTTAGCATGGCCAATCCACCTAACCTGCACTTCTTTGGACTCAGGGAGCAAACCGCAGCACCCAGAGGAAACCCACAGACACGGGGAGAAAGTGCAAATTCCACCCAGACAGTAACCCCAGACCTTTTTTAAGAGAGTAGGTACGAGTATTATGGGGTTTCTGTGGGCGAATAGGACCCCGAGGGTAAGGAGAGGGTTCCTGGAACGCAGTAGGGACCGAGGAGGGTTGGCGCTGCCAAACCTAGGGAGCTACTACTGGGCAGCAAATGTGGCGATGATCCTCAAGTGGGTGATGGAGGGAGAGGGGGCGGCATGGAAGAGGATGGAGATGGCGTCCTGTAAAGGAACGAGCTTGGGGGTGTTGGTGACATCACCGCTGCCACTCTCGCCGACAAGGTGCACCACGAGCCCGGTGGTGGCGGCAACCTCCCAGCTGGCTCCAAAAAACAATTCAATAATAATCACCTTTATTATCGTCACAAGTAGGCTTACATGAACATTGCAATGAGTTACTGTGAAAATCCCCTAATTGCCACACTCCGGCTCCTGTTCGGGTGCACAGAGGGAGAATTCAGAATGTCCAATTCACCTCTTTTGGGACTTGTAGAAGGAAACCCACGCAGACACGGGGAGAACGTGCAGACTCCGCACCGACAGTGACCCAAGCGGGAATCAAACCTGGGACCCTGGAGCTGTGAAGCAACTGTGCTACCCACTGTACTGCAGGCAGGTCTCATTGCATCTAAACGACAGGAGCTCCTGACAATGTAGCACTGTCTCAGTGCTGCACGAATGGCCCTGGAGCGGGAACTGATCCTAGGGGCTCCTGAATGTAGAAGCAAGAAGAGTGTTGACCCTCTGCGCCACAGCTGACTGACAATGTTGACATAGTTTGAAAACCCGACATGCATCCAAAACTATTTATATTATGCATCATTCTGCAGACCAGACACTTCAGTCTGCATTGCTCAAGTTTCCTCTTTTAACAAGCCGTCTCTAGATTAGCGGCACAGCTGGGAGGGAGGCCTCGACCAGAGCCAGGCCCCTGCCCGGGCTCCCAACCCCGGTTCCAGGTCCAGCCCCCGGGCCGCCGCCATTTTCAGTCCTCCCCCAACCCAGAGCATCGCAAACCCGCCGATTCAAACGTGAAGCTCTGCACTCACCCTCGCCCTCGTCCGGATCATACATCCCGACAGCGGAGGGTGCGTTACGGAGGACGGAGTAAGAGAGCGGCCGGTGACAACCCGATAAACGGACGGATGGAATTCGATTGAATCCGCGGACCCGTCACCGAGCAGCCGCTCCGGTGCGCACTGCGCATGCGCCGCCTCTTCCGCTCTGGAAAGGAATACACACTCCGGGGGGGGGGGCGGGGACACTCCGGGGGGGGGGCGGGGACACTGTCTCTGGGATATAAACACACTCAGTGGGGGGGACGACACTGTCTCTGGGATATAAACACACTCCGGGGGGGGGGCGGGGACACTGTCTCTGGGATATAAACACACTCAGTGGGGGGGACACTGTCTCTGGGATATAAACACACTCAGTGGGGGGGGGGGGGGGGGGGGACACTGTCTCTGGGATATAAACACACTCAGTGGGGGGGACGACACTGTCTCTGGGATATAAACACACTCAGTGGGGGGGGGGGGCACTGTCTCTGGGATATAAACACACTCAGTGGGGGGGGGAGGACACACTGTCTCTGGGATATAAACACACTCAGTGGGGGGGACGACACTGTCTCTGGGATATAAACACACTCAGTGGGTGGGTGGGGACACTGTCTCTGGGATATAAACACACTCAGTGGGGGGGGGGACACTGTCTCTGGGATATAAACACACTCAGTGGGGGGGGCACTGTCTCTGGGATATAAACACACTCAGTGGGTGGGTGGGGACACTGTCTCTGGGATATAAACACACTCAGTGGGGGGGACGGGACACTGTC
This sequence comes from Scyliorhinus torazame, assembly GCF_047496885.1. Lineage (NCBI taxonomy): Eukaryota > Metazoa > Chordata > Chondrichthyes > Carcharhiniformes > Scyliorhinidae > Scyliorhinus > Scyliorhinus torazame. The sequence goes on from NC_092709.1 coordinate 29,277,579, forward strand.
TCTGGGATATAAACACACTCAGTGGGGGGGGGGGACACTGTCTCTGGGATATAAACACACTCAGTGGGGGGGACGGGACACTGTCTCTGGGATATAAACACACTCAGTGGGGGGGGGACACTGTCTCTGGGATATAAACACACTCAGTGGGGTGGGGTGGGGGGGGGGGGGCACTGTCTCTGGGATATAAACACACTCAGTGGGGGGGGGAGGACACACTGTCTCTGGGATATAAACACACTCAGTGGGGGGGACGACACTGTCTCTGGGATATAAACACACTCAGTGGGGGGGGGGGGGCACTGTCTCTGGGATATAAACACACTCAGTGGGGGGGGGAGGACACACTGTCTCTGGGATATAAACACACTCAGTGGGGGGGACGACACTGTCTCTGGGATATAAACACACTCAGTGGGTGGGTGGGGACACTGTCTCTGGGATATAAACACACTCAGTGGGGGGGGGGGGACACTGTCTCTGGGATATAAACACACTCAGTGGGGGGGAGCACTGTCTCTGGGATATAAACACACTCAGTGGGTGGGTGGGGACACTGTCTCTGGGATATAAACACACTCAGTGGGGGGGACGACACTGTCTCTGGGATATAAACACACTCAGTGGGGTGGGGTGGGGGGGGCACTGTCTCTGGGATATAAACACACTCAGTGGGGGGGGGAGGACACACTGTCTCTGGGATATAAACACACTCAGTGGGGGGGACGACACTGTCTCTGGGATATAAACACACTCAGTGGGGGGGGGGGGCACTGTCTCTGGGATATAAACACACTCAGTGGGGGGGGAGGACACACTGTCTCTGGGATATAAACACACTCAGTGGGGGGGACGACACTGTCTCTGCGATATAAACACACTCAGTGGGTGGGTGGGGACACTGTCTCTGGGATATAAACACACTCAGTGGGGGGGGGGACACTGTCTCTGGGATATAAACACACTCAGTGGGGGGGGGGGGGCACTGTCTCTGGGATATAAACACACTCAGTGGGTGGGTGGGGACACTGTCTCTGGGATATAAACACACTCAGTGGGGGGGACGACACTGTCTCTGGGATATAAACACACTCAGTGGGGGGGGGGGGACACTGTCTCTGGGATATAAACACACTCAGTGGGTGGGTGGGGACACTGTCTCTGGGATATAAACACACTCAGTGGGGGGGGGGACACTGTCTCTGGGATATAAACACACTCAGTGGGGGGGGGGCACTGTCTCTGGGATATAAACACACTCAGTGGGTGGGTGGGGACACTGTCTCTGGGATATAAACACACTCAGTGGGGGGGACGGGACACTGTCTCTGGGATATAAACACACTCAGTGGGGGGGACGACACTGTCTCTGGGATATAAACACACTCAGTGGGTGGGTGGGGACACTGTCTCTGGGATATAAACACACTCAGTGGGGGGGGGGGACACTGTCTCTGGGATATAAACACACTCAGTGGGGGGGGGCACTGTCTCTGGGATATAAACACACTCAGTGGGTGGGTGGGGACACTGTCTCTGGGATATAAACACACTCAGTGGGGGGGACGGGACACTGTCTCTGGGATATAAACACACTCAGTGGGGGGGGGGACACTGTCTCTGGGATATAAACACACTCAGTGGGGGGGACGGGACACTGTCTCTGGGATATAAACACACTCAGTGGGGGGGGGGGGACACTGTCTCTGGGATATAAACACACTCAGTGGGGGGGGGGCACTGTCTCTGGGATATAAACACACTCAGTGGGGGGGACGGGACACTGTCTCTGGGATATAAACACACTCAGTGGGGGGGGGACACTGTCTCTGGGATATAAACACACTCGGGGGGGGGACACTGTCTCTGGGATATAAACACACTCAGTGGGGGGGGGGACACTGTCTCTGGGATATAAACACACTCAGTGGGGGGGGGACACTGTCTCTGGGATATAAACACACTCAGTGGGGGGGGGGGCACTGTCTCTGGGATATAAACACACTCAGTGGGTGGGTGGGGACACTGTCTCTGGGATATAAACTCACTCAGTGGGGGGGGGGACACTGTCTCTGGGATATAAACACACTCAGTGGGGGGGGGGGAACAATGTCTCTGGGATATAAACACACTCAGTGGGGGGGACGGGACACTGTCTCTGGGATATAAACACACTCAGTGGGGGGGGGCACTGTCTCTGGGATATAAACACACTCAGTGGGGGGGGGAGGACACACTGTCTCTGGGATATAAACACACTCAGTGGGTGGGTGGAGACACTGTCTCTGGGATATAAACACACTCAGTGGTGGGGGGGGACACTGTCTCTGGGATATAAACACACTCAGTGGGGGGGACGGGACACTGTCTCTGGGATATAAACACACTCAGTGGGGGGGGGGGGGACACTGTCTCTGGGATATAAACACACTCAGTGGGGGGGGGGAACACTGTCTCTGGGATATAAACACACTCAGTGGGGGGGACGGGACACTGTCTCTGGGATATAAACACACTCAGTGGGGGGGGGGACACTGTCTCTGGGATATAAACACACTCAGTGGGGGGGGGACTGTCTCTGGGATATAAACACACTCAGTGGTGGGGGGGGGGACACTGTCTCTGGGATATAAACACACTCAGTGGGGGGGGGGCACTGTCTCTGGGATATAAACACACTCAGTGGGGGGGGGGGACACTGTCTGGGATATAAACACACTCAGTGGGGGGGGGACACTGTCTCTGGGATATAAACACACTCAGTGGGGGGGGGAGGACACACTGTCTCTGGGATATAACCACGCTCAGTGGGGGGGGGACACTGTCTCTGGGATATAAACACGCTCAGTGGGGGGGACGGGACACTGTCTCTGGGATATAAACACACTCAGTGGGGGGGGGGGGACACATTCTCTGGGATATAAACACGCTCAGTGGGGGGGACGGGACACTGTCTCTGGGATATAAACACACTCAGTGGGGGGGGAGGACACACTGTCTCTGGGATATAAACACACTCAGTGGGGGGGGGGGACACTGTCTCTGGGATATAAACACACTCAGTGGGGGGGGGACACTGTCTCTGGGATATAAACACACTCAGTGGGGGGGACGGGACACTGTCTCTGGGATATAAACACACTCAGTGGGGGGGGGACACTGTCTCTGGGATATAAACACACTCAGTGGGGGGGAGACACTGTCTCTGGGATATAAACACACTCAGTGGGGGGGGGGGACACTGTCTCTGGGATATAAACACACTCGGTGGGGGGGGGGACACTGTCTCTGGGATATAAACACACTCAGTGGGGGGGGGGGACACTGTCTCTGGGATATAAACACACTCAGTGGGGGGGGGGACACTGTCTCTGGGATATAAACACACTCACTGGGGGGGGGACACTGTCTCTGGGATATAAACACACTCAGTGGGGGGGGACACTGTCTCTGGGATATAAACACACTCAGTGGGGGGGGGACACTGTCTCTGGGATATAAACACACTCAGTGGGGGGGACGACACTGTCTCTGGGATATAAACACACTCAGTGGGGGGGGGGAGACACTGTCTCTGGGATATAAACACACTCAGTGGGGGGGGGGACACTGTCTCTGGGATATAAACACACTCAGTGGGGGGGGGGGACACTGTCTCTGGGATATAAACACACTCAGTGGGGGGGGGACACTGTCTCTGGGATATAAACACACTCAGTGGGGGGGGGGAGACACTGTCTCTGGGATATAAACACACTCAGTGGGGGGGGGGGACACTGTCTCTGGGATATAAACACACTCAGTGGGGGGGGGGGGACACTGTCTCTGGGATATAAACACACTCAGTGGGGGGGGGGGACACTGTCTCTGGGATATAAACACACTCAGTGGGGGGGGGACACTGTCTCTGGGATATAAACACACTCAGTGGGGGGGGGACACTGTCTCTGGGATATAAACACACTCAGTGGGGGGGGGGACACTGTCTCTGGGATATAAACACACTCAGTGGGGGGGGGGACACTGTCTCTGGGATATAAACACACTCAGTGGGGGGGGGGGACACTGTCTCTGGGATATAAACACACTCAGTGGGGGGGGGGGGACACTGTCTCTGGGATATAAACACACTCAGTGGGGGGGGGGGGCACTGTCTCTGGGATATAAACACACTCAGTGGGTGGGTGGGGACACTGTCTCTGGGATATAAACACACTCAGTGGGGGGGGGGACACTGTCTCTGGGATATAAACACACTCAGTGGGGGGGGGGGGAACTGTCTCTGGGACATAAACACACTCAGTGGGGGGGGGGAGGACACACTGTCTCTGGGATATAAACACACTCAGTGGGGGGGGGGACACTGTCTCTGGGATATAAACACACTCAGTGGGGGGGGGGACACTGTCTCTGGGATATAAACACACTCAGTGTGGGGGGGACGCTGTCTCTGGGATATAAACACACTCAGTGGGGGGGGGGGGACACTGTCTCTGGGATATAAACACACTCAGTGGGTGGGTGGGGACACTGTCTCTGGGATATAAACACACTCAGTGGGGGGGGGGACACTGTCTCTGGGATATAAACACACTCAGTGGGGGGGGGGACACTGTCTCTGGGATATAAACACACTCAGTGGGGGGGGGAACTGTCTCTGGGACATAAACACACTCAGTGGGGGGGGGGAGGACACACTGTCTCTGGGATATAAACACACTCAGTGGGAGGGGGGGACACTGTCTCTGGGATATAAACACACTCAGTGGGGGGAGGACACACTGCCTCTGGGATATAAACACACTCAGTGGGCGGGGGGGACACTGTCTCTGGGATAGAAACACACTCAGTGGGGGGGGGGAGGACACACTGTCTCTGGGATATAAACACACTCAGTGGGGGGGGGGACACTGTCTCTGGGATATAAACACACTCAGTGGGGGGGGACATTGTCTCTGGGATATAAACACACTCAGTTGGGGGGGGGACACTGTCTCTGGGATATAAACACACTCAGTGGGGGGGGGGACACTGTCTCTGGGATATAAACACACTCAGTGGGGGGGGGACACTGTCTCTGGGATATAAACACACTCAGTGGGTGGGTGGGGACACTGTCTCTGGGATATAAACACACTCAGTGGGGGGGGGGACACTGTCTCTGGGATATAAACACACTCAGTGGGGTGGGGTGGGGGGGGGCACTGTCTCTGCGATATAAACACACTCAGTGGGGGGGGAGGACACACTGTCTCTGGGATATAAACACACTCAGTGGGGGGGACGACACTGTCTCTGGGATATAAACACACTCAGTGGGGGGGGGGCACTGTCTCTGGGATATAAACACACTCAGTGGGGGGGGAGGACACACTGTCTCTGGGATATAAACACACTCAGTGGGGGGGACGACACTGTCTCTGGGATATAAACACACTCAGTGGGTGGGTGGGGACACTGTCTCTGGGATATAAACACACTCAGTGGGGGGGGGGACACTGTCTCTGGGATATAAACACACTCAGTGGGGGGGGGGCACTGTCTCTGGGATATAAACACACTCAGTGGGTGGGTGGGGACACTGTCTCTGGGATATAAACACACTCAGTGGGGGGGACGACACTGTTTCTGGGATATAAACACACTCAGTGGGGGGGGGGACACTGTCTCTGGGATATAAACACACTCAGTGGGTGGGTGGGGACACTGTCTCTGGGATATAAACACACTCAGTGGGGGGGGGGACACTGTCTCTGGGATATAAACACACTCAGTGGGGGGGGGGGCACTGTCTCTGGGATATAAACACACTCAGTGGGTGGGTGGGGACACTGTCTCTGGGATATAAACACACTCAGTGGGGGGGACGGGACACTGTCTCTGGGATATAAACACACTCAGTGGGGGGGACGACACTGTCTCTGGGATATAAACACACTCAGTGGGTGGGTGGGGACACTGTCTCTGGGATATAAACACACTCAGTGGGGGGGACGGGACACTGTCTCTGGGATATAAACACACTCAGTGGGGGGGGGGGGACACTGTCTCTGGGATATAAACACACTTAGTGGGGGGGGGGCACTGTCTCTGGGATATAAACACACTCAGTGGGGGGGGACGGGACACTGTCTCTGGGATATAAACACACTCAGTGGGGGGGGAGACACTGTCTCTGGGATATAAACACACTCAGTGGGGGGGGGACTGTCTCTGGGATATAAACACACTCAGTGGTGGGGGGGGACACTGTCTCTGGGATATAAACACACTCAGTGGGGGGGGGGACACTGTCTCTGGGATATAAACACACTCAGTGGGGGGGGGGACACTGTCTGGGATATAAACACACTCAGTGGGGGGGGGCACTGTCTCTGGGATATAAACACACTCAGTGGGGGGGGAGGACACACTGTCTCTGGGATATAAACACGCTCAGTGGGGGGGGGACACTGTCTCTGGGATATAAACAAGCTCAGTGGGGGGGACGGGACACTGTCTCTGGGATATAAACACACTCAGTGGGTGGGTGGGGACACTGTCTCTGGGATATAAACACACTCAGTGGGGGGGGGGGGGGACACTGTCTCTGGGATATAAACACGCTCAGTGGGGGGGACGGGACACTGTCTCTGGGATATAAACACACTCAGTGGGGGGGGAGGACACACTGTCTCTGGGATATAAACACACTCAGTGGGGGGGGGGGGGACACTGTCTCTGGGATATAAACACACTCAGTGGGGGGGGGACACTGTCTCTGGGATATAAACACACTCAGTGGGGGGGACGGGACACTGTCTCTGGGATATAAACACACTCAGTGGGGGGGGGACACTGTCTCTGGGATATAAACACACTCAGTGGGGGGGGAGACACTGTCTCTGGGGTATAAACACACTCAGTGGGGGGGGGGGACACTGTCTCTGGGATATAAACACACTCAGTGGGGAGGGGGGACACTGTCTCTGGGATATAAACACACTCAGTGGGGGGGGGGACACTGTCTCTGGGATATAAACACACTCAGTGGGGGGGGGGACACTGTCTCTGGGATATAAACACACTCAGTGGGGGGGGGACACTGTCTCTGGGATATAAACACACTCAGTGGGGGGGGACACTGTCTCTGGGATATAAACACACTCAGTGGGGGGGGGACACTGTCTCTGGGATATAAACACACTCAGTGGGGGGGGGGGGAACACTGTCTCTGGGATATAAACACACTCAGTGGGGGGGGGGGAGACACTGTCTCTGGGATATAAACACACTCAGTGGGGGGGGGACACTGTCTCTGGGATATAAACACACTCAGTGGGGGGGGGGACACTGTCTCTGGGATATAAACACACTCAGTGGGGGGGGGACACTGTCTCTGGGATATAAACACACTCAGTGGGGGGGGGAGACACTGTCTCTGGGATATAAACACACTCATTGGGGGGGGGGACACTGTCTCTGGGATATAAACACACTCAGTGGGGGGGGGGACACTGTCTCTGGGATATAAACACACTCAGTGGGGGGGGGGGGACACTGTCTCTGGGATATAAACACACTCAGTGGGGGGGGGGGGACACTGTCTCTGGGATATAAACACACTCAGTGGGGGGGGGACACTGTCTCTGGGATATAAACACACTCAGTGGGGGGGGGGGACACTGTCTCTGGGATATAAACACACTCAGTGGGGGGGGGGGACACTGTCTCTAGGATATAAACACACTCAGTGGGTGGGTGGGGACACTGTCTCTGGGATATAAACACACTCAGTGGGGGGGGGACACTGTCTCTGGGATATAAACACACTCAGTGGGGGGGGGGGGAACTGTCTCTGGGACATAAACACACTCAGTGGGGGGGGGGAGGACACACTGTCTCTGGGATATAAACACACTCAGTGGGGGGGGGGGACACTGTCTCTGGGATATAAACACACTCAGTGGGGGGGGGACACTGTCTCTGGGATATAAACACACTCAGTGTGGGGGGGACGCTGTCTCTGGGATATAAACACACTCAGTGGGGGGGGGGGGGACACTGTCTCTGGGATATAAACACACTCAGTGGGTGGGTGGGGACACTGTCTCTGGGATATAAACACACTCAGTGGGGGGGGGACACTGTCTCTGGGATATAAACACACTCAGTGGGGGGGGGACACTGTCTCTGGGATATAAACACACTCAGTGGGGGGGGGGGAACTGTCTCTGGGACATAAACACACTCAGTGGGGGGGGGAGGACACACTGTCTCTGGGATATAAACACACTCAGTGGGAGGGGGGGACACTGTCTCTGGGATACAAACACACTCAGTGGGGGGAGGACACACTGCCTCTGGGATATAAACACACTCAGTGGGCGGGGGGGACACTGTCTCTGGGATATAAACACACTCAGTGGGGGGGGGAGGACACACTGTCTCTGGGATATAAACACACTCAGTGGGGGGGGGGGGACACTGTCTCTGGGATATAAACACACTCAGTGGGGGGGGGACACTGTCTCTGGGATATAAACACACTCAGTTGGGGGGGGGACACTGTCTCTGGGATATAAACACACTCAGTGGGGGGGGGGACACTGTCTCTGGGATATAAACACACTCAGTGGGGGGGGACACTGTCTCTGGGATATAAACACACTCAGTGGGTGGGTGGGGACACTGTCTCTGGGATATAAACACACTCAGTGGGGGGGGACACTGTCTCTGGGATATAAACACACTCAGTGGGTGGGTGGGGACACTGTCTCTGGGATATAAACACACTCAGTGGGGGGGGGGGACACTGTCTATGGGATATAAACACACTCAGTTGGGGGGGGGGGACACACTGTCTCTGGGATATAAACACACTCAGTGGGGGGGGGGACACTGTCTCTGGGATATAAACACACTCAGTGGGGGGGGGGACACTGTCTCTGGGATATAAACACACTCAGTGGGGGGGGGGGAACACTGTCTCTGGGATATAAACACACTCAGTGGGGGGGGGACACTGTCTCTGGGATATAAACACACTCAGTGGGGGGGGGGCACTGTCTCTGGGATATAAACACACTCAGTGGGGGGGGACACTGTCTCTGGGATATAAACACACTCAGTGGGGGGGAACACTGTCTCTGGGATATAAACACACTCAGTGGGGGGGGGGGACACTGTCTCTGGGATATAAACACACTCAGTGGGGGGGGGAGGACACACTGTCTCTGGGATATAAACACACTCAGTGGGGGGGGGGCACTGTCTCTGGGATATAAACACACTCAGTGGGGGGGGGACACTGTCTCTGGGATATAAACACACTCAGTGGGGGGGGACACTGTCTCTGGGATATAAACACACTCAGTGGGGACGACGACACTGTCTCTGGGATATAAACACACTCAGTGGGGGGGGGACACTGTCTCTGGGATATAAACACACTCAGTGGGGGGGGGGACACTGTCTCTGGGATATAAACACACTCAGTGGGGGGGGACACTGTCTCTGGGATATAAACACACTCAGTGGGGGGGGGGGGACACTGTCTCTGGGATATAAACACACTCAGTGGGGGGGGACACTGTCTCTGGGATATAAACACACTCAGTGGGGGGGGGGACACTGTCTCTGGGATATAAATACACTCAGTGGGGGGGGACACTGTCTCTGGGATATAAACACACTCGGGGGGGGAGTGGACACTGTCTCTGGGATATAAACACACTCAGTGGGGGGGGACACTGTCTCTGGGATATAAACACACTCAGTGGGGGGGGGACACTGTCTCTGGCATATAAACACACTCAGTGGGGGGGGGACACTGTCTCTGGGATATAAACACACTCAGTGGGGGGGGGGAACTGTCTCTGGGACATAAACACACTCAGTGGGGGGGGGAGGACACACTGTCTCTGGGATATAAACACACTCAGTGGGGGGCGGGACACTGTCTCTGGGATATAAACACACTCAGTGGGGGGGGGACACTGTCTCTGGGATATAAACACACTCAGTGGGGGGGGGGACACTGTCTCTGGGATATAAACACACTCAGTGGGGGGGGGACACTGTCTCTGGGATATAAACACACTCAGTGGGGGGGGACACTGTCTCTGGGATATAAACACACTCAGTGGGGGGGGGGACACTGTCTCTGGGATATAAACACACTCAGTGTGGGGGGGGACACTGTCTCTGGGATATAAACACACTCAGTGGGGGGGGGGACACTGTCTCTGGGATATAAACACACTCAGTGGGGGGGGGGACACTGTCTCTGGGATATAAACACACTCAGTGGGGGGGGGGACACTGTCTCTGGGATATAAACACACTCAGTGGGGGGGGGACACTGTCTCTGGGATATAAACACACTCAGTGGGTGGGTGGGGACACTGTCTCTGGGATATAAACACACTCAGTGGGGGGGGGGACACTGTCTCTGGGACATAAACACACTCAGTGGGGGGGGGGAACTGTCTCTGGGACATAAACACACTCAGTGGGGGGGGGGGAGGACACACTGTCACTGGGATATAAACACACTCAGTGGGGGGGGGACACTGTCTCTGGGATATAAACACACTCAGTGGGGGGGGGGACACTGTCTCTGGGATATAAACACACTCAGTGTGGGGGGGACGCTATCTCTGGGATATAAACACACTCAGTGGGGGGGGGGGGACACTGTCTCTGGGATATAAACACACTCAGTGGGTGGGTGGGGACACTGTCTCTGGGATATAAACACACTCAGTGGGGGGGGGGGGGACACTGTCTCTGGGATATAAACACACTCAGTGGGGGGGGGACACTGTCTCTGGGATATAAACACACTCAGTGGGGGGGGGAACTGTCTCTGGGACATAAACACACTCAGTGGGGGGGGGGAGGACACACTGTCTCTGGGATATAAACACACTCAGTGGGAGGGGGGGACACTGTCTCTGGGATATAAACACACTCAGTGGGGGGAGGACACACTGCCTCTGGGATATAAACACACTCAGTGGGCGGGGGGGACACTGTCTCTGGGATATAAACACACTCAGTGGGGGGGGGGGGGAGGACACACTGTCTCTGGGATATAAACACACTCAGTGGGGGGGGGGGACACTGTCTCTGGGATATAAACACACTCAGTGGGGGGGGACATTGTCTCTGGGATATAAACACACTCAGTTGGGGGGGGGGGACACTGTCTCTGGGATATAAACACACTCAGTGGGGGGGGGGACACTGTCTCTGGGATATAAACACACTCAGTGGGGGGGGACACTGTCTCTGGGACATAAACACACTCAGTGGGGGGGGGGAACTGTCTCTGGGACATAAACACACTCAGTGGGGGGGGGGGAGGACACACTGTCTCTGGGATATAAACACACTCAGTGGGGGGGGGGACACTGTCTCTGGGATATAAACACACTCAGTGGGGGGGGGGACACTGTCTCTGGGATATAAACACACTCAGTGTGGGGGGGACGCTGTCTCTGGGATATAAACACACTCAGTGGGAGGGGGGGGGACACTGTCTCTGGGATATAAACACACTCAGTGGGTGGGTGGGGACACTGTCTCTGGGATATAAACACACTCAGTGGGGGGGGGACACTGTCTCTGGGATATAAACACACTCAGTGGGGGGGGGACACTGTCTCTGGGATATAAACACACTCAGTGGGGGGGGGAACTGTCTCTGGGACATAAACACACTCAGTGGGGGGGGGAGGACACACTGTCTCTGGGATATAAACACACTCAGTGGGAGGGGGGGACACTGTCTCTGGGATATAAACACACTCAGTGGGGGGAGGACACACTGCCTCTGGGATATAAACACACTCAGTGGGCGGGGGGGACACTGTCTCTGGGATATAAACACACTCAGTGGGGGGGGGGGGGAGGACACACTGTCTCTGGGATATAAACACACTCAGTGGGGGGGGGGACACTGTCTCTGGGATATAAACACACTCAGTGGGGGGGGACATTGTCTCTGGGATATAAACACACTCAGTTGGGGGGGGGGACACTGTCTCTGGGATATAAACACACTCAGTGGGGGGGGGGGACACTGTCTCTGGGATATAAACACACTCAGTGGGGGGGGACACTGTCTCTGGGATATAAACACACTCAGTGGGTGGGTGGGGACACTGTCTCTGGGATATAAACACACTCAGTGGGGGGGGGGGACACTGTCTCTGGGATATAAACACACTCAGTGGGGTGGGGTGGGGGGGGGGCACTGTCTCTGGGATATAAACACACTCAGTGGGGGGGGGGAGGACACACTGTCTCTGGGATATAAACACACTCAGTGGGGGGGACGACACTGTCTCTGGGATATAAACACACTCAGTGGGGGGGGGGGGGCACTGTCTCTGGGATATAAACACACTCAGTGGGGGGGGAGGACACACTGTCTCTGGGATATAAACACACTCAGTGGGGGGGACGGGACACTGTCTCTGGGATATAAACACACTCAGTGGGTGGGTGGGGACACTGTCTCTGGGATATAAACACACTCAGTGGGGGGGGGGGACACTGTCTCTGGGATATAAACACACTCAGTGGGGGGGGGCCACTGTCTCTGGGATATAAACACACTCAGTGGGTGGGTGGGGACACTGTCTCTGGGATATAAACACACTCAGTGGGGGGGACGACACTGTCTCTGGGATATAAACACACTCAGTGGGGGGGGGGACACTGTCTCTGGGATATAAACACACTCAGTGGGTGGGTGGGGACACTGTCTCTGGGATATAAACACACTCAGTGGGGGGGGGGGGACACTGTCTCTGGGATATAAACACACTCAGTGGGGGGGGGCACTGTCTCTGGGATATAAACACACTCAGTGGGTGGGTGGGGACACTGTCTCTGGGATATAAACACACTCAGTGGGGGGACGGGACACTGTCTCTGGGATATAAACACACTCAGTGGGGGGGACGACACTGTCTCTGGGATATAAACACACTCAGTGGGGGGGTGGGGACACTGTCTCTGGGATATAAACACACTCAGTGGGGGGGGGGGACACTGTCTCTGGGATATAAACACACTCAGTGGGGAGGGGGCACTGTCTCTGGGATATAAACACACTCAGTGGGTGGGTGGGGACACTGTCTCTGGGATATAAACACACTCAGTGGGGGGGACGGGACACTGTCTCTGGGATATAAACACACTCAGTGGGGGGGGGACACTGTCTCTGGGATATAAACACACTCAGTGGGGGGGACGGGTCACTGTCTCTGGGATATAAACACACTCAGTGGGGGGGGGGACACTGTCTCTGGGATATAAACACACTCAGTGGGGGGGGGGCACTGTCTCTGGGATATAAACACACTCAGTGGGGGGGGGGGGACACTGTCTCTGGGATATAAACACACTCAGTGGGGGGGGGGACACTGTCTCTGGGATATAAACACACTCGGGGGGGGGGGGAACACTGTCTGTGGGATATAAACACACTCAGTGGGGGGGGGGGACACTGTCTCTGGGATATAAACACACTCAGTGGGGGGGGGGGACACTGTCTCTGGGATATAAACACACTCAGTGGGGGGGGGGCACTGTCTCTGGGATATAAACACACTCAGTGTGTGGGTGGGGACACTGTCTCTGGGATATAAACACACTCAGTGGGGGGGGGGGGACACTGTCTCTGGGATATAAACACACTCAGTGGGGGGGGGGGAACACTGTCTCTGGGATATAAACACACTCAGTGGGGGGGACGGGACACTGTCTCTGGGATATAAACACACTCAGTGGGGGGGGCACTGTCTCTGGGATATAAACACACTCAGTGGGGGGGGGAGGACACACTGTCTCTGGGATATAAACACACTCAGTGGGTGGGTGGAGACACTGTCTCTGGGATATAAACACACTCAGTGGTGGGGGGGGACACTGTCTCTGGGATATAAACACACTCAGTGGGGGGGACGGGACACTGTCTCTGGGATATAAACACACTCAGTGGGGGGGGGGGGACACTGTCTGTGGGATATAAACACACTCAGTGGGGGGGGGGGAACACTGTCTCTGGGATATAAACACACTCAGTGGGGGGGACGGGACACTGTCTCTGGGATATAAACACACTCAGTGGGGGGGGGGGGACACTGTCTCTGGGATATAAACGCACTCAGTGGGGGGGGGACTGTCTCTGGGATATAAACACACTCAGTGGTGGGGGGGGGACACTGTCTCTGGGATATAAACACACTCAGTGGGGGGGGACACTGTCTCTGGGATATAAACACACTCAGTGGGGGGGGGGGACACTGTCTGGGATATAAACACACTCAGTGGGGGGGGGACACTGTCTCTGGGATATAAACACACTCAGTGGGGGGGGGAGGACACACTGTCTCTGGGATATAAACACGCTCAGTGGGGGGGGGACACTGTCTCTGGGATATAAACACGCTCAGTGGGGGGGACGGGACACTGTCTCTGGGATATAAACACACTCAGTGGGTGGGTGGGGACACTGTCTCTGGGATATAAACACACTCAGTGGGGGGGGGGGGACACTGTCTCTGGGATATAAACACGCTCAGTGGGGGGGACGGGACACTGTCTCTGGGATATAAACACACTCAGTGGGGGGGGAGGACACACTGTCTCTGGGATATAAACACACTCAGTGGTGGGGGGGGGACACTGTCTCTGGGATATAAACACACTCAGTGGGGGGGGGGACACTGTCTCTGGGATATAAACACACTCAGTGGGGGGGACGGGACACTGTCTCTGGGATATAAACACACTCAGTGGGGGGGACACACTGTCTCTGGGATATAAACACACTCAGTGGGGGGGGAGACACTGTCTCTGGGATATAAACACACTCAGTGGGGGGGGGACACTGTCTCTCGGATATAAACACACTCAGTGGGGGGGGGGGGGACACTGTCTCTGGGATATAAACACACTCAGTGGGGGGGGGACACTGTCTCTGGGATATAAACACACTCAGTGGGGGGGGGGACACTGTCTCTGGGATATAAACACACTCAGTGGGGGGGGGACACTGTCTCTGGGATATAAACACACTCAGTGGGGGGGGACACTGTCTCTGGGATATAAAGACACTCAGTGGGGGGGGGACACTGTCTCTGGGATATAAACACACTCAGTGGGGGGGGGGGAACACTGTCTCTGGGATATAAACACACTCAGTGGGGGGGGGGAGACACTGTCTCTGGGATATAAACACACTCAGTGGGGGGGGGACACTGTCTCTGGGATATAAACACACTCAGTGGGGGGGGGGGGACACTGTCTCTGGGATATAAACACACTCAGTGGGGGGGGGACACTGTCTCTGGGATATAAACACACTCAGTGGGGGGGGGAGACACTGTCTCTGGGATATAAACACACTCAGTGGGGGGGGGACACTGTCTCTGGGATATAAACACACTCAGTGGGGGGGGGACACTGTCTCTGGGATATAAACACACTCAGTGTGGGGGGGGACACTGTCTCTGGGATATAAACACACTCAGTGGGGGGGGGACACTGTCTCTGGGATATAAACACACTCAGTGGGGGGGGGGACACTGTCTCTGGGATATAAACACACTCAGTGGGGGGGGGGACACTGTCTCTGGGATATAAACACACTCAGTGGGTGGGTGGGGACACTGTCTCTGGGATATAAACACACTCAGTGGGGGGGGGACACTGTCTCTGGGATATAAACACACTCAGTGGGGGGGGGGGAACTGTCTCTGGGACATAAACACACTCAGTGGGGGGGGGGAGGACACACTGTCTCTGGGATATAAACACACTCAGTGGGGGGGGGACACTGTCTCTGGGATATAAACACACTCAGTGGGGGGACGACACTGTCTCTGGGATATAAACACACTCAGTGTGGGGGGGGACGCTGTCTCTGGGATATAAACACACTCAGTGGGGGGGGGGGGGACACTGTCTCTGGGATATAAACACACTCAGTGGGTGGGTGGGGACACTGTCTCTGGGATATAAACACACTCAGTGGGGGGGGGGACACTGTCTCTGGGATATAAACACACTCAGTGGGGGGGGGGACACTGTCTCTGGGATATAAACACACTCAGTGGGGGGGGGGAACTGTCTCTGGGACATAAACACACTCAGTGGGGGGGGGAGGACACACTGTCTCTGGGATATAAACACACTCAGTGGGAGGGGGGGACACTGTCTCTGGGATATAAACACACTCAGTGGGGGGAGGACACACTGCCTCTGGGATATAAACACACTCAGTGGGCGGGGGGGACACTGTCTCTGGGATATAAACACACTCAGTGGGGGGGGGAGGACACACTGTCTCTGGGATATAAACACACTCAGTGGGGGGGGGGACACTGTCTCTGGGATATAAACACACTCAGTGGGGGGGGGACACTGTCTCTGGGATATAAACACACTCAGTTGGGGGGGGGGGACTGTCTCTGGGATATAAACACACTCAGTGGGGGGGGGGGACACTGTCTCTGGGATATAAACACACTCAGTGGGGGGGGACACTGTCTCTGGGATATAAACACACTCAGTGGGTGGGTGGGGACACTGTCTCTGGGATATAAACACACTCAGTGGGGGGGGGGGACACTGTCTCTGGGATATAAACACACTCAGTGGGTGGGTGGGGGACACTGTCTCTGGGATATAAACACACTCAGTGGGGGGGGGGGACACTGTCTCTGGGATATAAACACACTCAGTTGGGGGGGGGACACACTGTCTCTGGGATATAAACACACTCAGTGGGGGGGGGGACACTGTCTCTGGGATATAAACACACTCAGTGGGGGGGGGACACTGTCTCTGGGATATAAACACACTCAGTGGGGGGGGGGAACACTGTCTCTGGGATATAAACACACTCAGTGGGGGGGGGACACTGTCTCTGGGATATAAACACACTCAGTGGGGGGGGGGCACTGTCTCTGGGATATAAACACACTCAGTTGGGGGGGGACACTGTCTCTGGGATATAAACACACTCAGTGGGGGGGGAACACTGTCTCTGGGATATAAACACACTCAGTGGGGGGGGGGGACACTGTCTCTGGGATATAAACACACTCAGTGGGGGGGGGGAGGACACACTGTCTCTGGGATATAAACACACTCAGTGGGGGGGGGCACTGTCTCTGGGATATAAACACACTCAGTGGGGGGGGGGACACTGTCTCTGGGATATAAACACACTCAGTGGGGGGGGACACTGTCTCTGGGATATAAACACACTCAGTGGGGACGACGACACTGTCTCTGGGATATAAACACACTCAGTGGGGGGGGGACACTGTCTCTGGGATATAAACACACTCAGTGGGGGGGGGACACTGTCTCTGGGATATAAACACACTCAGTGGGGGGGGACACTGTCTCTGGGATATAAACACACTCAGTGGGGGGGGGGGACACTGTCTCTGGGATATAAATACACTCAGTGGGGGGGGACACTGTCTCTGGGATATAAACACACTCGGGGGGGGGTGGACACTGTCTCTGGGATATAAACACACTCAGTGGGGGGGGACACTGTCTCTGGGATATAAACACACTCAGTGGGGGGGGGGACACTGTCTCTGGCATATAAACACACTCAGTGGGGGGGGGGGGACACTGTCTCTGGGATATAAACACACTCAGTGGGGGGGGGAACTGTCTCTGGGACATAAACACACTCAGTGGGGGGGGAGGACACACTGTCTCTGGGATATAAACACACTCAGTGGGGGGGGGGGACACTGTCTCTGGGATATAATCACACTCAGTGGGGGGGGGACACTGTCTCTGGGATATAAACACACTCAGTGGGGGGGGGGACACTGTCTCTGGGATATAAACACACTCAGTGGGGGGGGGACACTGTCTCTGGGATATAAACACACTCAGTGGGGGGGGGACACTGTCTCTGGGATATAAACACACTCAGTGGGGGGGGGGACACTGTCTCTGGGATATAAACACACTCAGTGGGGGGGGGGACACTGTCTCTGGGATATAAACACACTCAGTGGGGGGGGGGACACTGTCTCTGGGATATAAACACACTCAGTGGGGGGGGGGGCACTGTCTCTGGGATATAAACACACTCAGTGGGTGGGTGGGGACACTGTCTCTGGGATATAAACACACTCAGTGGGGGGGGGGACACTGTCTCTGGGATATAAACACACTCAGTGGGGGGGGGGGGGGAACTGTCTCTGGGACATAAACACACTCAGTGGGGGGGGGAGGACACACTGTCTCTGGGATATAAACACACTCAGTGGGGGGGGGGGACACTGTCTCTGGGATATAAACACACTCAGTGTGGGGGGGGGACGCTGTCTCTGGGATATAAACACACTCAGTGGGGGGGGGGGACACTGTCTCTTGGATATAAACACACTCAGTGGGTGGGTGGGGACACTGTCTCTGGGATATAAACACACTCAGTGGGGGGGGGGGGACACTGTCTCTGGGATATAAACACACTCAGTGGGGGGGGGACACTGTCTCTGGGATATAAACACACTCAGTGGGGGGAGGGAACTGTCTCTGGGACATAAACACACTCAGTGGGGGGGGGGAGGACACACTGTCTCTGGGATATAAACACACTCAGTGGGGGGGGGGACACTGTCTCTGGGATATAAACACACTCAGTGGGGGGGGGGGACACTGTCTCTGGGATATAAACACACTCAGTGGGCGGGGGGGACACTGTCTCTGGGATATAAACACACTCAGTGGGGGGGGGAGGACACACTGTCTCTGGGATATAAACACACTCAGTGGGGGGGGGGACACTGTCTCTGGGATATAAACACACTCAGTGGGGGGGGGACACTGTCTCTGGGATATAAACACACTCAGTTGGGGGGGGTGGACACTGTCTCTGGGATATAAACACACTCAGTGGGGGGGGGGACACTGTCTCTGGGATATAAACACACTCAGTGGGGGGGGACACTGTCTCTGGGATATAAACACACTCAGTGGGTGGGTGGGGACACTGTCTCTGGGATATAAACACACTCAGTGGGGGGGGGGACACTGTCTCTGGGATATAAACACACTCAGTGGGTGGGTGGGGACACTGTCTCTGGGATATAAACACACTCAGTGGGGGGGGGGGGGGACACTGTCTCTGGGATATAAACACACTCAGTTGGGGGGGGGACACACTGTCTCTGGGATATAAACACACTCAGTGGGGGGGGGGACACTGTCTCTGGGATATAAACACACTCAGTGGGGGGGGGACACTGTCTCTGGGATATAAACACACTCAGTGGGGGGGGGGGAACACTGTCTCTGGGATATAAACACACTCAGTGGGGGGGGGGACACTGTCTCTGGGATATAAACACACTCAGTGGGGGGGGGCACTGTCTCTGGGATATAAACACACTCAGTGGGGGGGGGGACACTGTCTCTGGGATATAAACACACTCAGTGGGGGGGGAACACTGTCTCTGGGATATAAACACACTCAGTGGGGGGGGGGGACACTGTCTCTGGGATATAAACACACTCAGTGGGGGGGGGAGGACACACTGTCTCTGGGATATAAACACACTCAGTGGGGGGGGGGGCACTGTCTCTGGGATATAAACACACTCAGTGGGGGGGGGGACACTGTCTCTGGGATATAAACACACTCAGTGGGGGGGGACACTGTCTCTGGGATATAAACACACTCAGTGGGGACGACGACACTGTCTCTGGGATATAAACACACTCAGTGGGGGGGGGACACTGTCTCTGGGATATAAACACACTCAGTGGGGGGGGGACACTGTCTCTGGGATATAAACACACTCAGTGGGGGGGGACACTGTCTCTGGAATATAAACACACTCAGTGGGGGGGTGGGACACTGTCTCTGGGATATAAACACACTCAGTGGGGGGGGACACTGTCTCTGGGATATAAACGCACTCAGTGGGGGGGGGGACACTGTCTCTGGGATATAAATACACTCAGTGGGGGGGGACACTGTCTCTGGGATATAAACACACTCAGTGGGGGGGGGACACTGTCTCTGGCATATAAACACACTCAGTGGGGGGGGGGACACTGTCTCTGGGATATAAACACACTCAGTGGAGGGGGGGGAACTGTCTCTGGGACATAAACACACTCAGTGGGGGGGGGAGGACACACTGTCTCTGGGATATAAACACACTCAGTGGGGGGGGGGGACACTGTCTCTGGGATATAAACACACTCAGTGGGGGGGGGACACTGTCTCTGGGATATAAACACACTCAGTGGGGGGGGACTGTCTCTGGGACATAAACACACTCAGTGGGGGGGGGGAAGACACACTGTCTCTGGGATATAAACACACTCAGTGGGCGGGGGGGGACACTGTCTCTGGGATATAAACACACTCAGTGGGGGGGGGGGGACACTGTCTCTGGGATATAAACACACTCAGTGGGGGGGGAGGACACACTGTCTCTGGGATATAAACACACTCAGTGGGGGGAGGACACTGTCTCTGGGATATAAACACACTCAGTGGGGGGGGGACACTGTCTCTGGGATATAAACACACTCAGTGGGGGGGGGGGGGGACACTGTCTCTGGGATATAAACACACTCAGTGGGGGGGGGGGAACTGTCTCTGGGACATAAACACACTCAGTGGGGGGGGGGAGGACACACTGTCTCTGGGATATAAACACACTCAGTGGGGGGGGGACACTGTCTCTGGGATATAAACACACTCAGTGTGGGGGGGGGACGCTGTCTCTGGGATATAAACACACTCAGTGGGGGGGGGGGGACACTGTCTCTTGGATATAAACACACTCAGTGGGTGGGTGGGGACACTGTCTCTGGGATATAAACACACTCAGTGGGGGGGGGGACACTGTCTCTGGGATATAAACACACTCAGTGGGGGGGGGACACTGTCTCTGGGATATAAACACACTCAGTGGGGGGTGGACACTGTCTCTGGGATATAAACACACTCAGTGGGGGGGGGGGGAACTGTCTCTGGGACATAAACACACTCAGTGGGGGGGGGGGACACACTGTCTCTGGGATATAAACACACTCAGTGGGGGGGGGGACACTGTCTCTGGGATATAAACACACTCAGTGGGGGGGGGGACACTGTCTCTGGGATATAAACACACTCAGTGGGGGGGGGGGAACTGTCTCTGGGACATAAACACACTCAGTGGGGGGGGGGAGGACACACTGTCTCTGGGATATAAACACACTCAGTGGGGGGGGGGACACTGTCTCTGGGATATAAACACACTCAGTGGGGGGGGGGACACTGTCTCTGGGATATAAACACACTCAGTGGGCGGGGGGGACACTGTCTCTGGGATATAAACACACTCAGTGGGGGGGGGAGGACACACTGTCTCTGGGATATAAACACACTCAGTGGGGGGGGGGACACTGTCTCTGGGATATAAACACACTCAGTGGGGGGGGGACACTGTCTCTGGGATATAAACACACTCAGTTGGGGGGGGTGGACACTGTCTCTGGGATATAAACACACTCAGTGGGGGGGGGGGACACTGTCTCTGGGATATAAACACACTCAGTGGGGGGGGACACTGTCTCTGGGATATAAACACACTCAGTGGGTGGGTGGGGACACTGTCTCTGGGATATAAACACACTCAGTGGGGGGGGGGGGACACTGTCTCTGGGATATAAACACACTCAGTGGGTGGGTGGGGACACTGTCTCTGGGATATAAACACACTCAGTGGGGGGGGGGGGGGACACTGTCTCTGGGATATAAACACACTCAGTTGGGGGGGGACACACTGTCTCTGGGATATAAACACACTCAGTGGGGGGGGGACACTGTCTCTGGGATATAAACACACTCAGTGGGGGGGGGACACTGTCTCTGGGATATAAACACACTCAGTGGGGGGGGGAACACTGTCTCTGGGATATAAACACACTCAGTGGGGGGGGGACTCTGTCTCTGGGATATAAACACACTCAGTGGGGGGGGGCACTGTCTCTGGGATATAAACACACTCAGTGGGGGGGGACACTGTCTCTGGGATATAAACACACTCAGTGGGGGGGGAACACTGTCTCTGGGATATAAACACACTCAGTGGGGGGGGGGACACTGTCTCTGGGATATAAACACACTCAGTGGGGGGGGGAGGACACACTGTCTCTGGGATATAAACACACTCAGTGGGGGGGGGGGCACTGTCTCTGGGATATAAACACACTCAGTGGGGGGGGGGACACTGTCTCTGGGATATAAACACACTCAGTGGGGGGGGACACTGTCTCGGGGATATAAACACACTCAGTGGGGACGACGACACTGTCTCTGGGATATAAACACACTCAGTGGGGGGGGGACACTGTCTCTGGGATATAAACACACTCAGTGGGGGGGGGACACTGTCTCTGGGATATAAACACACTCAGTGGGGGGGGACACTGTCTCTGGGATATAAACACACTCAGTGGGGGGGTGGGACACTGTCTCTGGGATATAAACACACTCAGTGGGGGGGGACACTGTCTCTGGGATATAAACACACTCAGTGGGGGGGGGGGGACACTGTCACTGGGATATAAATACACTCAGTGGGGGGGGACACTGTCTCTGGGATATAAACACACTCAGTGGGGGGGGGACACTGTCTCTGGCATATAAACACACTCAGTGGGGGGGGGACACTGTCTCTGGGATATAAACACACTCAGTGGGGGGGGGGAACTGTCTCTGGGACATAAACACACTCAGTGGGGGGGGGGAGGACACACTGTCTCTGGGATATAAACACACTCAGTGGGGGGGGGGGGGACACTGTCTCTGGGATATAAACACACTCAGTGGGGGGGGGACACTGTCTCTGGGATATAAACACACTCAGTGGGGGGGGACTGTCTCTGGGACATAAACACACTCAGTGGGGGGGGGGGGGAGGACACACTGTCTCTGGGATATAAACACACTCAGTGGGGGGGGAGGACACACTGTCTCTGGGATATAAACACACTCAGTGGGGGGGGGGACACTGTCTCTGGGATATAAACACACTCAGTGGGGGGGGGACACTGTCTCTGGGATATAAACACACTCAGTTGGGGGGGGTGGACACTGTCTCTGGGATATAAACACACTCAGTGGGGGGGGGGGGACACTGTCTCTGGGATATAAACACACTCAGTGGGGGGGGGGACTGTCTCTGGGATATAAACACACTCAGTGGGTGGGTGGGGACACTGTCTCTGGGATATAAACACACTCAGTGGGGGGGGGGGGACACTGTCTCTGGGATATAAACACACTCAGTGGGTGGGTGGGGACACTGTCTCTGGGATATAAACACACTCAGTGGGGGGGGGGGGGACACTGTCTCTGGGATATAAACACACTCAGTTGGGGGGGGACACACTGTCTCTGGGATATAAACACACTCAGTGGGGGGGGGACACTGTCTCTGGGATATAAACACACTCAGTGGGGGGGGGACACTGTCTCTGGGATATAAACACACTCAGTGGGGGGGGGAACACTGTCTCTGGGATATAAACACACTCAGTGGGGGGGGGACTCTGTCTCTGGGATATAAACACACTCAGTGGGGGGGGGCACTGTCTCTGGGATATAAACACACTCAGTGGGGGGGGACACTGTCTCTGGGATATAAACACACTCAGTGGGGGGGGAACACTGTCTCTGGGATATAAACACACTCAGTGGGGGGGGGGACACTGTCTCTGGGATATAAACACACTCAGTGGGGGGGGGAGGACACACTGTCTCTGGGATATAAACACACTCAGTGGGGGGGGGGGGCACTGTCTCTGGGATATAAACACACTCAGTGGGGGGGGGGACACTGTCTCTGGGATATAAACACACTCAGTGGGGGGGGACACTGTCTCGGGGATATAAACACACTCAGTGGGGACGACGACACTGTCTCTGGGATATAAACACACTCAGTGGGGGGGGGACACTGTCTCTGGGATATAAACACACTCAGTGGGGGGGGGACACTGTCTCTGGGATATAAACACACTCAGTGGGGGGGGACACTGTCTCTGGGATATAAACACACTCAGTGGGGGGGTGGGACACTGTCTCTGGGATATAAACACACTCAGTGGGGGGGGACACTGTCTCTGGGATATAAACACACTCAGTGGGGGGGGGGGACACTGTCACTGGGATATAAATACACTCAGTGGGGGGGGACACTGTCTCTGGGATATAAACACACTCAGTGGGGGGGGGACACTGTCTCTGGCATATAAACACACTCAGTGGGGGGGGGGACACTGTCTCTGGGATATAAACACACTCAGTGGGGGGGGGGAACTGTCTCTGGGACATAAACACACTCAGTGGGGGGGGGAGGACACACTGTCTCTGGGATATAAACACACTCAGTGGGGGGGGGGGGGACACTGTCTCTGGGATATAAACACACTCAGTGGGGGGGGGACACTGTCTCTGGGATATAAACACACTCAGTGGGGGGGGACTGTCTCTGGGACATAAACACACTCAGTGGGGGGGGGGGGAGGACACACTGTCTCTGGGATATAAACACACTCAGTGGGCGGGGGGGGACACTCTCTCTGGGATATAAACACACTCAGTGGGGGTGGGGGGACACTGTCTCTGGGACATAAACACACTCAGTGGGGGGGGGGGACACACTGTCTCTGGGATATAAACACACTCAGTGGGGGGGGGGACACTGTCTCTGGGATATAAACACACTCAGTGGGGGGGGGGACACTGTCTCTGGGATATAAACACACTCAGTGGGGGGGGGGAACTGTCTCTGGGACATAAACACACTCAGTGGGGGGGGGGAGGACACACTGTCTCTGGGATATAAACACACTCAGTGGGGGGGGGGACACTGTCTCTGGGATATAAACACACTCAGTGGGGGGGGGGACACTGTCTCTGGGATATAAACACACTCAGTGGGCGGGGGGGACACTGTCTCTGGGATATAAACACACTCAGTGGGGGGGGGAGGACACACTGTCTCTGGGATATAAACACACTCAGTGGGGGGGGGGACACTGTCTCTGGGATATAAACACACTCAGTGGGGGGGGGACACTGTCTCTGGGATATAAACACACTCAGTTGGGGGGGGTGGACACTGTCTCTGGGATATAAACACACTCAGTGGGGGGGGGGGACACTGTCTCTGGGATATAAACACACTCAGTGGGGGGGGACACTGTCTCTGGGATATAAACACATTCAGTGGGTGGGTGGGGACACTGTCTCTGGGATATAAACACACTCAGTGGGGGGGGGGGACACTGTCTCTGGGATATAAACACACTCAGTGGGTGGGTGGGGACACTGTCTCTGGGATATAAACACACTCAATGGGGGGGGGGGGGGGACACTGTCTCTGGGATATAAACACACTCAGTTGGGGGGGGACACACTGTCTCTGGGATATAAACACACTCAGTGGGGGGGGGGACACTGTCTCTGGGATATAAACACACTCAGTGGGGGGGGGACACTGTCTCTGGGATATAAACACACTCAGTGGGGGGGGGAACACTGTCTCTGGGATATAAACACACTCAGTGGGGGGGGGACTCTGTCTCTGGGATATAAACACACTCAGTGGGGGGGGGGCACTGTCTCTGGGATATAAACACACTCAGTGGGGGGGGACACTGTCTCTGGGATATAAACACACTCAGTGGGGGGGGAACACTGTCTCTGGGATATAAACACACTCAGTGGGGGGGGGGACACTGTCTCTGGGATATAAACACACTCAGTGGGGGGGGAGGACACACTGTCTCTGGGATATAAACACACTCAGTGGGGGGGGGGCACTGTCTCTGGGATATAAACACACTCAGTGGGGGGGGGGACACTGTCTCTGGGATATAAACACACTCAGTGGGGGGGGACACTGTCTCTGGGATATAAACACACTCAGTGGGGACGACGACACTGTCTCTGGGATATAAACACACTCAGTGGGGGGGGGACACTGTCTCTGGGATATAAACACACTCAGTGGGGGGGGGACACTGTCTCTGGGATATAAACACACTCAGTGGGGGGGGACACTGTCTCTGGGATATAAACACACTCAGTGGGGGGGTGGGACACTGTCTCTGGGATATAAACACACTCAGTGGGGGGGGACACTGTCTCTGGGATATAAACACACTCAGTGGGGGGGGGGGGGGACACTGTCACTGGGATATAAATACACTCAGTGGGGGGGGACACTGTCTCTGGGATATAAACACACTCAGTGGGGGGGGGACACTGTCTCTGGCATATAAACACACTCAGTGGGGGGGGGACACTGTCTCTGGGATATAAACACACTCAGTGGGGGGGGGGAACTGTCTCTGGGACATAAACACACTCAGTGGGGGGGGGAGGACACACTGTCTCTGGGATATAAACACACTCAGTGGGGGGGGGGGGGACACTGTCTCTGGGATATAAACACACTCAGTGGGGGGGGGGACACTGTCTCTGGGATATAAACACACTCAGTGGGGGGGGACTGTCTCTGGGACATAAATACACTCAGTGGGGGGGGGGGGGAGGACACACTGTCTCTGGGATATAAACACACTCAGTGGGCGGGGGGGGACACTCTCTCTGGGATATAAACACACTCAGTGGGGGTGGGGGGACACTGTCTCTGGGATATAAACACACTCAGTGGGGGGGGAGGACACACTGTCTCTGGGATATAAACACACTCAGTGGGGGGAGGACACTGTCTCTGGGATATAAACACACTCAGTGGGGGGGGGACACTGTCTCTGGGATATAAACACACTCAGTGGGGGGGGGGGGACACTGTCTCTGGGATATAAACACACTCAGTGGGGGGGGGACACTGCCTCTGGGATATAAACACACTCAGTGGGGGGGGGACACTGTCTCTGGGATATAAATACACTCAGTGGGGGGGGGGGACACTGTCTCTGGGATATAAACACACTCGGGGGGGGTGGACACTGTCTCTGGGATATAAACACACTCAGTGCGGGGGGACACTGTCTCTGGGATATAAACACACTCAGTGGGGGGGGGCACTGTCTCTGGGATATAAACACACTCAGTGGGGGGGGGGGACACTGTCTCTGGGATATAAACACACTCAGTGGGGGGGGGGACACTGTCTCTGGGATATAAACACACTCAGTGGGGGGGGACACTGTCTCTGGGATATAAACACACTCAGTGGGGGGGGGGACACTGTCTCTGGGATATAAACACACTCAGTGGGGGGGGACACTGTCTCTGGGATATAAACACACTCAGTGGGGGGGGACACTGTCTCTGCGATATAAATACACTCAGTGGGGGGGGGACACTGTCTCTGGGATATAAACACACTCGGGGGGGGGGTGGACACTGTCTCTGGGATATAAACACACTCAGTGGGGGGGGACACTGTCTCTGGGATATAAACACACTCAGTGGGGGGGGGACACTGTCTCTGGGATATAAACACACTCAGTGGGGGGGGGACACTGTCTCTGGGATATAAACACACTCAGTGGGGGGGGGACACTGTCTCTGGGATATAAACACACTCAGTGGGGGGGGACACTGTCTCTGGGATATAAACACACTCAGTGGGGGGGTGGGACACTGTCTCTGGGATATAAACACACTCAGTGGGGGGGGACACTGTCTCTGGGATATAAACACACTCAGTGGGGGGGGGGGGCACTGTCTCTGGGATATAAATACACTCAGTGGGGGGGGACACTGTCTCTGGGATATAAACACACTCAGTGGGGGGGGGACACTGTCTCTGGCATATAAACACACTCAGTGGGGGGGGGACACTGTCTCTGGGATATAAACACACTCAGTGGGGGGGGGGGAACTGTCTCTGGGACATAAACACACTCAGTGGGGGGGGGAGGACACACTGTCTCTGGGATATAAACACACTCAGTGGGGGGGGGGGACACTGTCTCTGGGATATAAACACACTCAGTGGGGGGGGGACACTGTCTCTGGGATATAAACACACTCAGTGGGGGGGGACTGTCTCTGGGACATAAACACACTCAGTGGGGGGGGGGGAGGACACACTGTCTCTGGGATATAGACACACTCAGTGGGCGGGGGGGGACACTGTCTCTGGGATATAAACACACTCAGTGGGGGGGGAGGACACACTGTCTCTGGGATATAAACACACTCAGTGGGGGGGGAGGACACACTGTCTCTGGGATATAAACACACTCAGTGGGGGGAGGACACTGTCTCTGGGATATAAACACACTCAGTGGGGGGGGGGGGACTGTCTCTGGGATATAAACACACTCAGTGGGGGGGGGGGAACACTGTCTCTGGGATATAAACACACTCAGTGGGGGGGGGGGGAACTGTCTCTGGGACATAAACACACTCAGTGGGGGGGGGAGGACACACTGTCTCTGGGATATAAACACACTCAGTGGGGGGGGGGACACTGTCTCTGGGATATAAACACACTCAGTGTGGGGGGGGGACGCTGTCTCTGGGATATAAACACACTCAGTGGGGGGGGGGAACTGTCTCTGGGATATAAACACACTCAGTGGGGGGGGGGGGGACACTGTCTCTGGGATATAAACACACTCAGTGGGGGGGGGACACTGTCTCTGGGATATAAACACACTCAGTGGGGGGGGGGAACTGTCTCTGGGACATAAACACACTCAGTGGGGGGGGGGAGGACACACTGTCTCTGGGATATAAACACACTCAGTGGGGGGGGGGACACTGTCTCTGGGATATAAACACACTCAGTGGGGGGGGGGACACTGTCTCTGGGATATAAACACACTCAGTGGGCGGGGGGGACACTGTCTCTGGGATATAAACACACTCAGTGGGGGGGGGAGGACACACTGTCTCTGGGATATAAACACACTCAGTGGGGGGAGGACACTGTCTCTGGGATATAAACACACTCAGTGGGGGGGGGACACTGTCTCTGGGATATAAACACACTCAGTTGGGGGGGGTGGACACTGTCTCTGGGATATAAACACACTCAATGGGGGGGGGGGGACACTGTCTCTGGGATATAAACACACTCAGTGGGGGGGGACACTGTCTCTGGGATATAAACACACTCAGTGGGTGGGTGGGGACACTGTCTCTGGGATATAAACACACTCAGTGGGGGGGGGGACACTGTCTCTGGGATATAAACACACTCAGTGGGTGGGTGGGGACACTGTCTCTGGGATATAAACACACTCAGTGGGGGGGGGGGGACACTGTCTCTGGGATATAAACACACTCAGTTGGGGGGGGGACACACTGTCTCTGGGATATAAACACACTCAGTGGGGGGGGGACACACTGTCTCTGGGATATAAACACACTCAGTGGGGGGGGGACACTGTCTCTGGGATATAAACACACTCAGTGGGGGGGGGGAACACTGTCTCTGGGATATAAACACACTCAGTGGGGGGGGGACACTGTCTCTGGGATATAAACACACTCAGTGGGGGGGGGGGCACTGTCTCTGGGATATAAACACACTCAGTGGGGGGGGACACTGTCTCTGGGATATAAACACACTCAGTGGGGGGGGAACACTGTCTCTGGGATATAAACACACTCAGTGGGGGGGGGGGGGACACTGTCTCTGGGATATAAACACACTCAGTGGGGGGGGGAGGACACACTGTCTCTGGGATATAAACACACTCAGTGGGGGGGGGGGGCACTGTCTCTGGGATATAAACACACTCAGTGGGGGTGGGGACACTGTCTCTGGGATATAAACACACTCAGTGGGGGGGGACACTGTCTCTGGGATATAAACACACTCAGTGGGGACGACGACACTGTCTCTGGGATATAAACACACTCAGTGGGGGGGGGACACTGTCTCTGGGATATAAACACACTCAGTGGGGGGGGGACACTGTCTCTGGGATATAAACACACTCAGTGGGGGGGGACACTGTCTCTGGGATATAAACACACTCAGTGGGGGGGTGGGACACTGTCTCTGGGATATAAACACACTCAGTGGGGGGGGACACTGTCTCTGGGATATAAACACACTCAGTGGGGGGGGGGGGGACACTGTCTCTGGGATATAAATACACTCAGTGGGGGGGGACACTGTCTCTGGGATATAAACACACTCAGTGGGGGGGGACACTGTCTCTGGCATATAAACACACTCAGTGGGGGGGGGACACTGTCTCTGGGATATAAACACACTCAGTGGGGGGGGGAACTGTCTCTGGGACATAAACACACTCAGTGGGGGGGGGAGGACACACTGTCTCTGGGATATAAACCCACTCAGTGGGGGGGGGGGACACTGTCTCTGGGATATAAACACACTCAGTGGGGGGGGGACACTGTCTCTGGGATATAAACACACTCAGTGGGGGGGGACTGTCTCTGGGACATAAACACACTCAGTGGGGGGGGGGGAGGACACACTGTCTCTGGGATATAAACACACTCAGTGGGCGGGGGGGGACACTGTCTCTGGGATATAAACACACTCAGTGGGGGGGGGGACACTGTCTCTGGGATATAAACACACTCAGTGGGGGGGGAGGACACACTGTCTCTGGGATATAAACACACTCAGTGGGGGGAGGACACTGTCTCTGGGATATAAACACACTCAGTGGGGGGGGGGACACTGTCTCTGGGATATAAACACACTCAGTGGGGGGGGGGGACACTGTCTCTGGGATATAAACACACTCAGTGGGGGGGGGACACTGCCTCTGGGATTTCAACACACTCAGTGGGGGGGGGACACTGTCTCCTGGATATAAATACACTCAGTGGGGGGGGGGACACTGTCTCTGGGATATAAACACACTCGGGGGGGGTGGACACTGTCTCTGGGATATAAACACACTCAGTGCGGGGGGACACTGTCTCTGGGATATAAACACACTCAGTGGGGGGGGGACACTGTCTCTGGGATATAAACACACTCAGTGGGGGGGGACACTGTCTCTGGGATATAAACACACTCAGTGGGGGGGGACACTGTCTCTGCGATATAAATACACTCAGTGGGGGGGGGGACACTGTCTCTGGGATATAAACACACTCGGGGGGGGGGTGGACACTGTCTCTGGGATATAAACACACTCAGTGGGGGGGGACACTGTCTCTGGGATATAAACACACTCAGTGGGGGGGGGAACACTGTCTCTGGGATATAAACACACTCAGTGGGGGGGGGACACTGTCTCTGGGATATAAATACACTCAGTGGCGGGGGGGGGGACACTGTCTCTGGGATATAAACACACTCGGGGGGGGTGGACACTGTCTCTGGGATATAAACACACTCATTGCGGGGGGACACTGTCTCTGGGATATAAACACACTCAGTGGGGGGGGGACACTGTCTCTGGGATATAAACACACTCAGTGGGGGGGGGGACACTGTCTCTGGGATATAAACACACTCAGTGGGGGGGGGACACTGTCTCTGGGATATAAACACACTCAGTGGGGGGGGACACTGTCTCTGGGATATAAACACACTCAGTGGGGGGGGGGACACTGTCTCTGGGATATAAACACACTCAGTGGGGGGGGGACACTGTCTGGGATATAAACACACTCAGTGGGGGGGGACACTGTCTCTGCGATATAAATACACTCAGTGGGGGGGGGACACTGTCTCTGGGATATAAACACACTCGGGGGGGGGTGGACACTGTCTCTGGGATATAAACACACTCAGTGGGGGGGGACACTGTCTCTGGGATATAAACACACTCAGTGGGGGGGGGACACTGTCTCTGGGATATAAACACACTCAGTGGGGGGGGACACTGTCTCTGGGATATTAACACACTCAGTGGGGGGGGGGGAACTGTCTCTGGGACATAAACACACTCAGTGAGGGGGGGAGGACACACTGTCTCTGGGATATAAACACACTCAGTGGGGGGGGGGACACTGTCTCTGGGATATAAACACACTCAGTGGGGGGGGGCACTGTCTCTGGGATATAAACACACTCAGTGGGGGGTGGGACTGTCTCTGGGACATAAACACACTCAGTGGGGGGGGGGGGACACACTGTCTCTGGGATATAAACACACTCAGTGGGCGGGGGGGACACTGTCTCTGGGATATAAACACACTCAGTGGGCGGGGGGGACACTGTCTCTGGGACATAAACACACTCAGTGGTGGTGGGGGTGTTATAACCTGCCGACTTACCATTGGCTGGGGACTAATGACTATCCCACAATCCTGTGGGAGTATGAGCCTCCCCAATAAGGGGGGGCGGATAAACCACGAGTAAACTCCTAGTAAAAATAAAGCTGGCCAGTTCAGGAACCAGCAGGAAGGAGTATGTAGCAAGGGAAGTTATTGCTATGTGTATAGTAAATAAATGTTATTACTTTGTATCCTGAAAACTCGTGCTGGATTCTTTGTGGCCCTTACAAAACTGGCGACGAAGGTTAAAGTGAATAGCTGTCGACACTGCTGAAGCCACCTCCCTGGATTTTTGTTGGATACAGGTTGGAAGTTGTTTTCTATTATACCATGCCTCTGTACGGACGTTTGGATGTTTTTGATGCTGTGCTGGAAAGCTGGAACCAGTACACACAACGGATGCGTTACTATTTCCGGGCAAACAATATGACTGAAAACTAGTGCCAGGTGGTCATATTGTTCACTGCCTGCGGCCCGCATACGTTTGGGGTGATTAGGAGCCTTACATACCCAGCTGCGCCGGACACCAAAACGTTTGATGAACTTGTGAATATAGTGGGGCAACATTTTAACCCAACCCCGTCCACGATAGTCCAGCGTTACCGGTTTAATATCGCTGAGAGGACCCCTGGAGAATCCCTTGCCGATTTTCTATCCAGGCTACGCAGGATTGCGGAGTACTGTGACTATGGTGAGACCTTGTCAGAAATGTTACGCGACCGTTTGGTTTGCGGTATTTACAATGCGGCCACCCAGAGAAAGTTGTTAGCGGAGCCAACATTGACTTTTCAACAGGCCATTCAAATAGTATTGTCCCGAGAGAGCGCAGAGCGAGGAGTGCAGGAGCTACAGGGAATGGAAGTGCATGCCTTGGGGCGCAACCCCTTCTGTCTGAAAACGTCCCCCCCGCACTCCTGCGGTACCTTGGGCGAGGCAACGTCCGGACCGACGCCAGTGGCCGTCGGACATTCCTCCCTGAAGGGAGCCTTCTCCAGAACTAATGGATGAGGAACATGTCCGTGTCAGACTTGTAGGTGCCGACCCCGTCGCGGACGGCGGTCCTGGGGGCGCCAGAGGCGCCGTCGTTCCGACCGAAACTGGGACCAGCCCAGGGGCCGTAACTGGGACCAGCCCAGAGGCTGTACCTTCCATGTGGATGAACTTGCGGCGACTACTCCTGAGGACGTGGAGACGGAGGACGACTGCCTGCAGCTGCATTGTGTGGCAGCTCCCTGTGTGGCCCCCATTAAGGTGACAGTACGGGTCAATGGCCACCCGCTTGAGATGGAGTTGGACACTGGCGCAGCAGTCTCCGTGATTGCCCAGAGGACATTCGACCGCATCAAGCAGGGTATACAGACCCTTACATTAACCGACTCCCAGGCCAGGTTGGCCACCTACACGGGGGAACCACTGGACACTGCAGGAACTACAATGACCCCTGTTGTCTCTGGACGCCAGGAGGGGCGTTTCCCACTTATCGTGGTGCGCGGCCATGGGCCCAGCCTGTTGGGTCGGGACTGGTTGTGCCATTTGTGGTTGCAATGGCAGCACATCCTCCAAACAGTTTCTGAAGGGTTGACTGAGGTGCTAGGATGATACCCAGATGTATTCCAGCCTGGTTTTGGGAAAATAAAAGGGGCCGTAGCCCGTATCCAAGTTGAACCAGAAGCCACGCCGCGCAATTTCCGGGAGCGCCCAGTGCCTTACGCCTTGCTCGAGAAGGTAGAAGGGGAGCTCACTCATTTGGAGAGTTTGGGTATTATCAGGCCCGTCCGTTTTGCTGACTGGGCCGCACCGATTGTACCTGTAATTAAGCCAGATGCCACCGTTCGCTTGTGTGGCGACTATAAACTTAGTGAATATGGTTTCCTGACTCGACCGATATCCAATGCCTCGCATAGAGGATCTCTACGCGAAACTTGCAGGTGGACTCTCATTCACAAAATTAGATATGAGTCACGCCTACCTGCAGTTGGAGCTGGACCCTGCCTCCCGACCATATGTAACGATTAATACACACCGGGGCCTGTATGAATATACACGGTTGCCCTTTGGAGTATCCTCTCCCTGCGCAATTTTTCACCGTGTTATGGAGTGCATTTTGAGAGGTTTACCACGTGTGGGTGTCTACCTAGATGACGTTTTGATTACAGGGACGTCGGAGCAGGAACATTTGGAAAATCTGGAGGCTGTCCTTAGACGCCTTTTGGAGGCTGGAGTCCGTTTACGTCGCACAAAGTGCGTATATTTCAGGCAAAGGAAGTAGTCTACCTAGGTAATCGGGTGGACCGCGAAGGTCTGCACCCCGTCGCAGAGAAGGTGCGTGCAATTCAACATGCCCCCACCCCGACTGACACTTCGCATCTTCGTTCTTTTCTCGGTCTCGTAAACTATTACGGGAAGTTCCTCCCCAATCTGGCAACTACGCTGGCACCTTTGCACCTTCTGCTAAAGAAAAATCACACCTGGGTTTGGGGTCAGCCGCAAGAAACCGCTTTCCGGCGGGTAAAGCAACAATTGTTGTTGTCTGGGTTACTAACCCACTATGATCCTGGAAAGCCTTTGCTCGTCACATGTGATGCATCCCCGTATGGTATTGGGGCCGTCCTGTCCCACAAGATGGAGAACGGGGCCGAGCAACTGATAGCTTTCGCCTCCCACACATTGACTGCAGCGGAGAAAAAATACGCGCAGATCGAGAAGGAGGGCCTGGCAGTGGTTTTTGCGGTGAAACGCTTCCACCAGTACGTGTACGGCCGCCATTTCACTATCGTGACTGATCATAAACCTCTGCTGGGACTTTTCAGAGAGGATAAGCCAATACCGCCCATTGCTTCCGCACGGATCCAGCGCTGGGCTTTGTTGCTTGCTGCATACGAGTATTCTCTGGAGCACAAACCAGGTACGCAGATAGCAAATGCTGATGCACTGAGCCGATTGCCTTTATCAACCGGCCCCATGTCGACCCCCACGACCGGTGAGGTGGTTGCAACCCTAAATTTTATGGACACCTTGCCTGTCACGGCATCACTGATCCGTGAGTGGACCCAGACGGAGCCAGTCCTGTCAAAGGTTCGGCACAGTCTTGTATGGTGGGCAGCATAGACAGCTCCCAGGCGAGTTGCGGGAATTTTCCTCCAAGCTGTCAGAATTCAGCGTGGAAGACGGCATCCTCTTGTGGGGGACGCGTGTGATTGTCCCGGAAAAAGGCCAGGAGCTGATACTAACAGACTTGCACAATGGGCATCCGGGCGTGACCAAGATGAAAATGTTGGCCCGGAGTTATGTCTGGTGGCCAGGCCTCGACACCGACATTGAGAAGGTGGCCCAAAACTGCTCCATTTGCCAGGAGCATCAGAAGCTTCCGACGGCCGCGCCCCTACATCACTGGGAATGGCCAGGGCGGCCTTGGGCACGCGTGCAAGCAGGTTTCGCAGGCCCTTTTCAAGGATCCATGTTCCTTCTACTAATTGACGCCCAGTCCAAATGGCTAGAGGTGCATAAGATGCAGGGGACAACGTCCTGTGCAACAATTGAAAAGATGCGTTTATCGTTTAGTACGCATGGCCTCCCCGAGGTGCTGGTCACGGATAACGGCACTCCATTCACGAGTGAGGAGTTTGCGAGGTTCACAAAGATGAACGGCATCCGCCATATCCGCACTGCCCCATACCACCCGGCTTCAAATGGGTTGGCAGAGCGCGCAGTGCAGACATTCAAAAGAGGCCTAAAGAAGCAGCCTTCCGGATCAATGTACACGAGACTGGCTCGCTTTTTGTTTACGTACAGGACCACCCCCCATGCAGTGACTGGGGCAGCTCCCGCAGAACTCCTAATGGGCCGGAGACTTCGCACCCGCCTTAGTATGGTTTTCCCGGACATTGGCGCAAAAGTACGCCGCACACAAGAACGGCAGGGATTTTCTCTGCATCGGCCGATTAGGCAGTTTGCGCCCGGTGACCCAGTATTCGTTCTGAATTTTGCTGGTGGTGCCCAATGGGTTCCTGGTGTAATCTTTCGCCAAACGGGCCCTATATCTTACCAAGTGCAAGCCCAGGGTCGTCTCCAGCGAAAACATGTAGACCACATTCGGTCCTGGGGTAGCAAGGGAAGTTACTGCTATGTGTATATGTTATAGTAAATAAATGTTATTACTTTGTATCCTTAAAACTCGTGCTGGATTCTTCGTGGCCCTTACAAAAGGGGGGGACACTGTCTCTGGGATATAAACACACTCCGTGGGAGAGGACACTGTGGAGGCAGGCGAACAACAGTCACATCTCCTCTCAACATTTTGAAAATGCCCACTCATCCTTGCCTTGGTCAAGTGTGTCCGATGTAACACCTTGAACTGAATTAGGCTCAACCGGGCACATGAAAAGGTGGAGTTGACCCTGTAAAGGTCCTCTCTCCAAGCCTGAGTACGAGGTGCAGTTTACTCTTCCATTTCACCCTCACCCTGTTTAGTGGGGAGTGAATAAATGAGAGAATGTTGCAAAATAAGACACAGAGAGACCCCTTGCCCAGCTGACCTGAGTACAGAATCCTCTCCAGCAAGGAGGAAGGTGGAGGAAGAGAAAGCAGTACGCAAGAAATCGCAAACATGAAAGTAGCGAAAAAGACTGGTGTCTGGTAGCGGAAATTTGTTCGCTAACTCTCTGAAGCTGGAAAACCTTCCCACCAAAGAGCTCAGGTCCCTTCAATTTCCATGAATTAAAGATTGAGTCCAAGAAAAGGTGGTTGTTGCAGATAGGGGTCAGTGAAAACAAGGACAGGAGTTTAAAATGTTATCAGGGTGGCATAGTGGGTGGCCTCACGGCGCCGAGGACCCGGGTTCGATCCCAGCCCCGGGTCACTGTCCGTGTGGAATTTGCACATTCTCCCTGTGTCTGCGTGGGTCTCACCCCCACACCCAAAGATGTGCAGGGTAGGTGTATTGGTCACGCTAAATTGCCCCTTAATTGTAAAAAATTAATAAATAAACAAAAAAAAACAAAATGTTGTCGCAACTGTTTCCAGGGGCGGGATTCTCCAATCCCACGGCAGACTGTCCACGCTGTCGTAAACGCCGTCGTGTTTTACGACGGCATGAACGGGCCACTCCCAGGGCTAATTCTGGCCCCCACAAGGGGCCAGCACAGCGCTGGAGCTGTTCGTGCCGCTCCAGCTGCCGATCCCGGCGCGAACTGTGCGCCGCGGGATCCGCATATGCGCAGTTGCGCCGGCGCCAATGAGGATATGCGCAGTGGCGCCGGCGCAAACACGCGCATGCGCAGTGGCCTCCTTCAACGCACCGGCCCCGACGCAACATGGCACAGGAATACAGGGGCCGCCGCGTAGGAAAGGAGGCCCCCAACCAGAGAGGCCAGTCCGCCGATCGGTGGGCACCGATCACAAGCCAGGCCACATCGGAGGCCCCTCCCTCCCCACAGGCCGCCACCCGACCCTTCAATGCCGAAGTCCCGACGGCCCAGAGCAGGTTAGAATGGCGTCGGCGGGACTCAGTTCTTTTCCTACGGCCACTCGGCCCATCCGGGCCAGAGAATCGGCAGGCCAGCCGCGTAGAGTGGGCCGCGACCAGCGCCGCACCAACCACGCCGGCGCCAAATCGCGTGCCGGCGTCAGGGCTGTGTGGCCCATTCGCGGGGATTCTCCGGCCTGGCCCAGGGCTGGGAGAATCCTGCCCCAGATTCTAAGAGAGGGGACCACCGGGTTCGAAGAGAATCTTGTGGTAAACCACTGTGTTCCTATATTAAGGGTTGTACGGTAGAACCAGCACTATAGGTTCACCTGGGCCCCTGCATGCTAGCTCCGCCCAGGAGCCGGGTTATAAATATGCATGGCCTTCAGCTCGCAGCCATTTCGTCAGCTGCTGTAGGAGGCCACACTTCAGATACTAATAAAGCCTCAGTTTGAATTCAATTTCGTCTCCAGCCAAATTGATCGTGCCACAAATCTAACGGTAGAAAAGGGCAATGATACAGTAACTATAGCAAGGAGAGTGGATGTAGTGCAAGAGTGAGCCTCCATCTGGCCCCATATTGAACTGGGATCACTGATCCACAATAAGATTCTCTGGATATTTGCGGCCAGTAATAAAACAATAGGTTTGGGTGGGCCAAGCCCCCTGTCCGACTATCCCTCTGTGGCAGAATGCTGTGGATTCTGGGATTCATCCCCGCCCAAATAAAGGCAGATATTAATTTATTAACTTCAATAAAAAAGGATTTGGGCAGGAAAATGGGGATGTATTGAAAGAAAAAGAAAAGTCTCAGGAGTATGTTCATTTTTATTGTTTGAATTCTGCCAGCCAAAGATAGAGGAAGGTTCTTTCACCTCTGTCGGTCCGTCCTGAGAGGGATATTAAAAAAAGGGCACAGATAAGACAAAGCAAGAAGATCCACCCACGATGGCCATTGAGCCAGTGAAAAGTGCTTGTACAACAAGACAGAGAAAAGATTAAACACAAAAGCCCAGCTTTCGTGCCCAGCTTAAAAAAATGTGGCAGGAAGCTCTCAAAGAATTTAATAGGGAGCTAACCTTCGCAAACCGATGACCTGGATATGTTTCTTCTGCCCTCAGTTCTCCAGATCATCCAAGAATTCTGACATACCATGGAGATGATTTTCCAAGGATTGCAAGTTGGCCTCAACTGAGGAAGTTACATTTTTAACAGTCAGGATTCTCTCCTCAGTTCCATCGAGTCTCTTACTAATATTCTGCAGTTCAAAGTTCTTATGAGCCCCAGCTCGGCAGACCACTGCCCACAAGCGGGAAGCTCATATTCCACAAGTCCTACAGGGTGATGAATCAGGGTGTAGCACAATCAATCACTCACGAGACTAGATGAGAAGGAGTCAATCAATTGCTTTATTACGCAGACTTGTTCCCCAGCAGCACAGTTACAGAATGCGGCTGCTGGGAGAACCCGGGCTCTTATACTCCGCCTTACTGGGTGGAGCCAGTAGGCGGCTGATCCAATTGGGACCCAGCGTCTATCCACCAATAGCCTCTCGGCATCACAGGGTACCGTAATACCCCTAATACATACCACCACACAGGGTATCCCCATGGCCTCGTAGGGTCATTACACCACTCTTTCTGCTACATTTGTGAGTACGAGACTCAGTCTGGTATGCAACTGACACCCCATTAGCAGTCCTGCCATGGTCATGCCTTTTGTTAAGTGTGGGGTGGTTCCATATGTTAGT
This sequence comes from Scyliorhinus torazame, assembly GCF_047496885.1. Lineage (NCBI taxonomy): Eukaryota > Metazoa > Chordata > Chondrichthyes > Carcharhiniformes > Scyliorhinidae > Scyliorhinus > Scyliorhinus torazame. The sequence goes on from NC_092709.1 coordinate 29,317,044, forward strand.
TATAATAACTCCACCAAGACCAGTCTTCATGCAAACTCTACTTTATTTGGACAATGAAAAACTGCAGCCGCGGTTTACAATACCTGTATCTCAGGCCGGCGATCATCAGGAACGCTGGTTCAGGTCTGGGCTGCAGGTTTTAAACTCCCACTGAACAATTCCTATTGGGTGAGCCTTCACCCACTGAACAGGGGAACTCATATTCCAAGAATCCCTTGGGGAGATCAATCAATGATTCACCATGGCCTTCATGGTCATCATAACATCCCTCCCTCCTCAAGCCTGTTTTACCTTCAATGCTTCCATGGCGAGGAGGTCTCCTCCGCTTTCGGCATTGACTCTGGGGCATGCAGAGTCGGATCGGGAGGTGGGAAGCATATCAGCAAACTTTGCTTCCGCAGTGAGTGCCTAAGGGTCACCGATGTTGTTCCTCTGCCAAGTCCTCACAATTGGGAGAGATGGGCATAGGATCCTCTACGGGTGGTAGCCCTCTACCAGCAATGATCTCTGTCATAATATGCACCCATGCACATCATGAGGTAAAAACAGGCAGTGATAGACACCCAGGTTAGCCAATCAACATACAGGAAAGAACACAACCAATCACCAGACAGAACACCAGAGGGGGGCTTCCAACTATAAAACACACGAGGCATCAGCACTCCGCCTCTTTCCACTGGTGACAACTGTAGCGACAGTCAGGGTGTATATATCAGTCAGCACCTTCTACACGTGGATCAGAGCTAGCCTGGTCTAGTAAGTTAGAGTTAGTACACTTAGAGTAGTAGAGCGTCAGCCCACAGCCAGCTGTGTGCATTGTTACAAGTTCAATAAATCGTACTGAACCAACGCCTACGTTTGGTGTATGCTTTACCATTCATCTGCATCCTGCAGTCCATGTTACCCCAGGGTGAATAACACAACATGGTACCAGGAGTCTACTTAATCTAAGTAATTTATCTTGACTAATTCAGTGACGACCAGCAAGTGCCTTCCAGCGGCATGGAGAAATTCCAGGCCCCTCTACAGCTCCGGATCTCCGGAAATCTCGACGCCAACTTCCGGGTCTTCAAGCAGAAATTCAGTCTATACTTTGAGGCCTTGGGCCTTGAGGATGCATCCGACGCCAGAAAAATCACGCTGCTCCTATCAACTGCGGGGGATCAGGCCATCCAAATCTTCAATTCACTCACTTTTGCCGACAGCGAGGACAAGACCAAGTTCCAGACCGTGTTAGCCAAATTCGACAGTCATTGTGAAGTCGAAACGAACGAGAGCTTTGAGCGCCATGTATTCCAGCAACGACTTCAGGGTAAGGATGAGCCTTTCCAATCCTTTATAACTCATCTCCGCATATTAGCGCAATCCTGCAACTACGGTGACACCGCTGATTCCCTCATCAGGGATCAGATCGTGTTTGGGGTCCACTCCGATGCCCTGTGGGAGCAGCTCCTAAAAATAAAAAACATGACCCTGCCAGTAGCCATCGAGACGTGTAAAGTGCATGAACAGGCGAAAAGTCGCTAATCCCGCCTTAAATCGACAGAACAGGACCAACGTGCCTCCCACGAGGCAGAGAGTGTACAGGCCATCGCCCGAATGCGGTGCCTTAGCATCGCTGAAGGCGGCCATTTTGCACGCTTTTCCCAGGGTCCCATGCATGCGCACCATGGATGGGAGAATGAAGCGGCCGAAGACCACACTGCGCAGGTGCGACGACGCACGGAGCGTTACGACGTCAACGTCATGACGTGGCCGAACTGTGGCACTGCCCACTTAAAGGGCAATGCTTTGCAAGAGGCAGGCGATGTTTAAATTGTGGGAAGACTGGCCATTATGCAGCCTTGTGCAGGTCTGCACCTCCGATCATGGGCCAGCGATCACAGTTCCAACGCAAATGAGTTTGAAGTGTGTAGCAAGACCTGCTGGATTCGGAACCTGGTAACACCACGGATCCAGAGGACGACTGTTCCGGCCATTCATTTACCTGACCTGGATCACCTCCCAGTGCTGCAAAAGGTGCAGCAACTCCGAAACCGGCAAAAGCTGACATACGATGCTCATGCTATTGATTTGCCTGTGCTCTCTCTGGAAGATGTTGTTTGTATCAAGTTGCTTGGCGGATGCTGGTCAGCTCCAGCTGTTGTTGTTCAACAGGCTGCTCCCAGGTCGTTCATGGTTCGCGTGGCTGATGGATCTATTGTCAGGCACAGCAGAAGGGCACTACGCAAACTTGCCTGCCCACCACCGGATCTCACGTTCCCAGCTGTCGTTATGCCTTTTCCGGACACCTCGCTCCACGAGGCCACCAATCCCGCCTGTCAAGGCGCCGTTGTCCCCACCTCCACCTCTCAGGCGGTCGACAAGGATCCGACTCCAGCCCCAGAGATTGGACTTATAAATATTTCCTTTGTACATATTGTTCTGTATCTGCATGCTAGACACCTAACATGTACATATGCCTTCACTCGCCATTTGCTGTAAATAGTTATATCTGTAAATATGTCGTATATGCTCTAAGCAACTGACAACATTTTTTTAAAAAGGGGGGAATGTCATAATATGCACCCATGCACATCATGAGGTAAAAACAGTCAGTGACAGACACCCGGGTTAGCCAATCGACATACCGGAAAGAACACAAACACAACCAATCACCAGACAGAACACCAGAGGGGGGCTTCCAACTATAAAACACACGAGGCATCAGCACTCCGCCTCTTTCCACTGGTGACAACTGTAGCGACAGTCAGGGTGTATATATCAGTCAGCACCTTCTACACGTGGATCAGAGCTAGCCTGGTCTAGTAAGTTAGAGTTAGTACACTTAGAGTAGTAGAGTGTCAACCCACAGCCAGCTGTGTGCATTGTTACAGAAGTTCAATAAATCGTATTGAACCAACACCTACGTTTGGTGTATGCTTTACCGTTCATCTGCATCCTGTTGCAGCCCGTGTTACCCCAGGGTGAATAACACGACAGTCACCACTGTGGTCGGAGGTAAGGCCTCAATGGGGACAGGCTCCCAACTTCTGAGGTGGTCTAGGTGTTCCCTCAGAATTTTCCCTTGGACTTTGACCATATCGGATACAGACCCCATTTTTTCTAATATGACTCCTGGAACCCAACTGGAGCCATCTCTGAAATTCCGTACATAGACTGTGTCACCATCTTATGCAGTCTCTCAGATCTTATGGCATCGCAATTTCTTTTTTGCATTCCTGTTGGGGCTCTACCATGTGCACCAAATGTGGAAATTACAAGCTTAACCTGGTGCAAAGCTGTTGTCCCATCAATAGTTCCGCCAATGGTCTTATCCATTTTGAGTGTGAATCCATTAATAAAAGGAACATTGATCCCATGAAAGCACCTGCAAAGTCAATGTGTACTCTCACCCAAGCCTTAACAAGCCATTCCCATGGGTGCAGAGGGGCAGCAGCGGGCAAGCTACGTTGTTCCTGACATTGGTCATATTGTTCAACTAGTTCCGTTATATTGGCATCAATGCTGGGCCACCATAAGTAGCTTCTTACCAACATTTTCATTTTAGATATGCCCGGGTGGGCGCTATGCAATTCCTCCAATAATAATAGTTTTCCCGGAATGGGAACAACCACTCATGACCCCCAAAGGAGCACATCGTCTTCACAACTTAGTTTGTCTTTACAGGTCAAATATGGCTTCATTGCCTCTGAAGCTTGACCATTGCAACCCCCACTTAACACCATATTCTTCATATTTGACAGGACAGGGTCCCTTTGTGTCCAAGTTCTGATTTGTTTTGAGGATACAAGCAGTGTTTATAAAATGTTTAAAGTCTTCTTTCTGGTACCGGTGGGGGTGTTGAACCTATGGGTAATGGAAGAAAGCTCAAAGCATTGGCATTAGTTATCTGTGTCCCAGGTCATTGCTCCAATATGTACTCTTATGCTGAGAGCATTAATGTCCAATGTTGTATCTGTGCAGAGGCAATGGAAAGGATTGCCTGATCTTCTTTGAATAACCCTAATAATGGTTTATGGTCTATTATTATTATTGTGAAATGCCTTCCATATATGTTTTGGTAGATTTTTTTAATGCTGAACATGACCTTCTTTTCCGATTTGAGAGTATCCCTCCTCTGCCTCAGAGAGGGTTCTGGACACCTAAGTAATCGGCCTCGCCATTCCATCATTTAATCTATGATTAAGTACGGCTCCGATTCCATATGGAGATGCATCGCAGGTAAGGGCAAGCTCCTTTTTCGTGTCAAAATGGACCAGTAGACCAATGGACAGAAGTTGTTGCTTTGCCTGATTGAAAGCCTCATCAGTGTGGGGCTGTTTAGCACAGGGCTAAAAGTCACTGGCTTTGAAAGCAGACCAAGGCAGGCCAGCAACACGGTTCAATTCCCGTAACAGCCTCCCCGAACAGGTGCCGGAATGTGGTGATTAGGGGCTTTTCACAGTAACTTCATTGAAGCCTACTTGTAACAATAAGTGATTTTCATTTCATTTCATTTTCATTTTTTGAGGAGCCCTCCAAAACCACTTTTGGTGTTTCTTCAGTAAGGTATGAAAGGTGCTAATGAGGTAGACAAATTTGGGATGAATCTACCATAATAGTTTATCAGTTCTAAGAATAACTTCACCTCGGTAGTATTTTTGGGGAAAGTGCTTCCCATATGATTTTTACTTTTTCATCAAGGGGTACAGCCCTTTTCCTACTTTGTAAGCCAAATAGGCCACCTCGCTGTCCTGAAACACACATTTCTCTTTTCTTAAGCACATACCAGTGTTTGTGAACATATTTAATACCTCCTTCATGTTGGCTAAGTTATCCTCTCCTGTAGAACCGACAATTAGTACATCATCTGAATAAATTGCAACTCTGGGTAATCCCCGTAATAAAGTTTCTATTGTGCGCTGAAAACTCCAAACGGGAAACGGGTATATTCATACAAGCCCTTGAGCGTGTTGATGGTCACCTACTCTCGAGAGGACTCATCTAATTCATCTTTGTCATCGGACTTGAAACGTTAGCTCTTTTCTCTCCCTACAGATGCTGCCAGACCTGCTGAGATTTTCCAGCATTTTCTCTTTCTGTTTCATTAGGCTGCTCATTTCACAGTCAGTTTGTAATCCCCACAAATGCAGACCGCCTTGTCTGGTTCGATGACAGGAACGCTATGTGCTGTAGCATCTATCTAGCACAGATGTGTTATTTGGATGTCTGCGTGCTCTCTCTGGCTCCTCGACTTCACCTCTGCGTGTTTTCAACAAAGTCTCCCAATCTGTTTGGTGCCTTCCCAAATGAATCTTTTCCATTCTGGTCAGTCGCCATTGTATACTTTATATCTCGGAGCTTTGAGTGATGACACTAAATTCCACGGTAGCATTGTGGATAGCACAATTGCTTCACAGCTCCAGGGTCCCAGGTTCGATTCCGGCTTGGGTCACTGTCTGTGCGGAGTCTGCACATCCTCCACTTGTGTGCGTGGGTTTCTTCCGGGTGCTCCGGTTTCCTCCCACAGTCCAAAGACGTGCAGGTTAGGTGGATTGGCCATGATAAATTGCCCTTAGTGTCCAAAATTGCCGTTAGGGTGGGGTTACTGGGTTATGGGGATAGGGTTGAGGTGTTGACCATGGGTAGGGTGCTCTTTCCAAGAGCTGGTGCAGACTCAATGGGCCGAATGGCCTCCTTCTGCACTGTAAATTCTATGATTAACCGGTTTTAGTCGCAGTGCTTTAGAATGTCTGCACCTTGCTTATAGCTCCACCTTCCAGCCATTCTTCAGCTTGTTTACAACCCTCCAAGTCCATGCCCATGCTTAACTAATCAAGCACAGTATCTGTAATAAACACCCACATAAATGAAACACAGACCAATAGACCACTACAGTGACAAGCCAGGAGCTGTCAGGAGTTGGATGACCAGGAAGGTGGACAGGTTTCTCCTTCACCTTGTGCATTAATTACATTGCCTGCCACCCCAGTGTTGGTCCAACCAATCAGAACCGTGATTGCACCAACCAATCCGAGTCTGCAGCGATCCGGCCAATCAGAACCGAGCTCCCTCCAGCCAATCAGAACCGAGCTCTCTCCAGCCAATCAGGGCCGGGTTTGTTCTCAGGTGGGTGAATTGGGCAGTGGGGCCGTTCTGGTGTCATGGTGTTGTCCTGTTCGGCCTATGGCTGCAAGAATCGCTACGATAAGGACCGGGGAGTTTCCTTCCACAGGTAGGCTGCGCCCGGCAGCTTTCTCTTTGTGTGGTCTCGGCGCCACCCCAGAGTGACCACGTTCGGTGGCCCAGTCTTTACACACCGCCTGATGGTGTTGGGGGGGGGGGTGGAGGGAGGAGGGTTGTTGGGAGTTGGTTCAGGAGAGGGAGTTGAGGTAGGGTTTGCGAAGAGTTTCAGGAGGGGAGTTGAAGAGGACGGGGTTTTGGGGGAGGGAATGGAAGGGGGCTTCATTAGGAAAGGTGGTTTGGGGGGTATGGAACAGGGAGTGGGAGTGGTGGGGGAGGTTTAAGGGGAGTAGATTTTTTTTTGATTGGTGGGAAAGCTGTGAACAAGTGGAAAGGTTTCTGTTATTGTATGAATACAAACTTATGTATAATAATTGTTTAGGGCAGCACGGTGGCACAGTGATTAGCACAGCTGCCTCACGACGACGAGGTCCCAGGTTCAATCCCGACTCTGGGTCACTGTCCATGTGGAGTTTGTGTGGGTTTCGCCCCCACAACCCAAAGCTGTGCAGGGTAGGTGGATTGGTCATGCTAAATTGCCCCTTAATTTGAAAGAATGAATTGGGTACTCTAAATTTATTTGAAAAAACAAAAACCAAGGGCAGCACCGTGGCGCAGTGAGTAGCACTGCTGCCTCACGGCGCTGAGGTCCCAGGTTCGATTCTGGCTCATGGTCACTGTCCATGTGGAGTTTGCACATTCTCTGTGTTTGCGTGGGTTTCGCCCCCACAACCCAAAGCTGTGCAGGGTAGGTGGATTGACCATGCTAAATTGCCCCTTAATGGGAAAAGATGAATTGGATAATCTAAATTTATATTTTTAAAAAAACCAAAATGTATAATATTTGTTTGCGATCTGCCTTCTGTTCTGATGGATCATAGAACATACAGTGCAGGAGGAGGCCATTCGGTCCATTGAGTCTGCACCGACCCACTTAATTCCTCACTTCCACCCTATCCCCGTAACCCAATAACCCCTCCTATCCTTTTTGGTCGCTAAGGGCAATTTATTATGGCCAATCTTTGGACACTGGGAGGAAACCGGAGCACCTGGAGAAAACCCACGCTGACACGGAGAGAACATGCAGACTCTGCACAGACAGTGACCCAGCGGGGAATCGAACCTGGGACCCTGGCGCTGTGAAGCCACAGTGCTATCCACTTGTGCTACTGTGCTGCCCTAAATTTGGTTATGTACACAGGATGAATTGAACTATTTTTCTGTCTTGTATGTCTGTCACAGTTCAGTGGTGATATTCCTTTCTTTGAGCCAGACTCCAGAGACTGAAGCATATTACTCCAATCTGACTGGTACTTCACTGCAGTACTGAGGGAGTGTGTATTATTCACCAGATTATCTGTCGGGTGAGATGTTGAACTCAAACCATGACTTCTCTTTAGGTGGATGTATGAGATTTTGAAAAAATTTGTTCATGGGACAAGCGCATTGCAGGTTGTGCCAGCATTTATCGCCCATCCCTAATTACCCTTGGGGGTTGGGGGGGGGGGGGGGGCAGTTAAGAGTCAACCACATTGCAGTGGATCTGGAGTTACATGTAGACCAGACCAGGTAAAGGCAGCCGATTTCCTTCCCTAATGGACATTAATGAACCTGGTGGGTATTTTTGACAATTGACAATGGTTTCATGGGGTGGCACAGTGGTTAGCACTGCTGCCTCAGTGCTAAGGATCAACGTTTGATCCCAGCCCAGGGTCACTGTTCGTGTGGAGTTTGCACATTCTTCCCGTGTCGGAGTGGGTCTCACCCCCACAATCGAAAGATGTGCAGGGTAGGTGGATTGCCCCTTAATTAGGAAAAAACCTAATTGGGAACACTAAATTTATTTTTTTAAAAGACAATGGTTTTATTGTCATCATTAGACTTTCAATTCCAGATTTTTATTGAATTCAAATTTCATCGTCTACAGTGGCAGGATTTGAACTTGGGTCCCCAGAGCATTACTCTGGTTAACTCGTCCAGTGACAGTTTCACTACGCCACCACCTCCCCAACAGCATTATCAGATCCCACAGCATTATCTGAACTTTAGAGTGGCTGAGCTCTTGTGTCCTGAACAATGTTATCCTTCAACCAAGACCTAAACATCTATTTTCTAATAAATTTAGAGTACCCAATTCATTTTTCCAATTAAGGGGCAATTTAGTGTGGCCAATCCACCTAACCTGCACACCTTTAGGTTGTGACGGCGAAACCCACACAGACATGGGGAGAATGTGCAAACTCCGCACAGACAGTGACCCAGGTCCGGGATTGAACCTGGGACCTCATGCAAAAAACTGCGCCACCGTGCTGCCCTCGAGACCTAAAAATCTGATTGTCTGATCATTTGTTTCATTGCTGTTTGGTGACCTTCCTATAGTTTAAAAAAATATATTTTCATTCTCCTTTTTCACATTTTCTCCCAAATTTGCACCCACCAACAATAAACAATAAGCAGTAACGAATATAATGTCAATCCCCACATCAACAACAACAATCCCATCCTCCCACCAACCCACAAACAACTGCCTGAATGTTAACATAAACAAATAACAAGGAATCAGGAATCACCCATAGTCACCATTACCACATACCCCTGCCCTCCCCCACTAATGTTCGATGTTATCCAATTCTTGAAAGTGCATAATGCATAACGCCCATGAATTGTAGAACCCCTCCATCCTTCCCCTCAGTTCAAACTTAACCTTCTCAAGAGTCAAGAATTCCAACAGGTCCCCACGCCAGGGCACAGGATGGAGAGGTTGCTCTCTATCCTAACAGGATCTGCTTACGGGCGATCAATGAGGCGGAGGCTACATCTGCCTCCGCACCCGTTTCAAAGCCCGGCTAGTCTGACACCCCGAATATGACCTCCCGAGGACCCGGGTCCAGTTTCAGGTGCACCACTTTAGAGATTACCCTAAAAACCTCCTTCCAGTAATCTTCTTCAAAGAGCCGGCTCACCCTTGCCCTTGTGAGGCGTGCTCTATATACCACCTTCAACTGTATCAGCCCCAATCTCGCGCACGAGGTGGAGGGGTTCACTCTCTGGAGCACCTCACACCAGAACCCCTCCTCCATACCCTCCCACAACTCTTCCTCCCACTTTGCTTTGATCTCTTCCAAAATAAACCGCCAACACTACCCCCTTCTCCAGTCGTCCTGTCGTCAGCACCTCCTTCAGCAATGTGGAGGCCGGCTCCACCGGGAAGCTCTGTATCTCCTTCCTAGCAAAATCTCGAACCTCTATGTAGCTAAACATTTCCCCCTGCTCCAGCCCATACTTCACCCCCAGCTCCTTCAATCCTGCAAACCGATCCCCAAGAAACAAATCTTTTAGTGTCTTAAACCCCTTTTCCTCCCATTTCTGAAAATTTCCGTCCTACTTCCCTGGCTCAAATCTGTGGTTTCCCCTGAAGTGGCATTTCCCTTGACCCTGCCCCAAACCCAAAGTGTTGTCGAAACTGCCATGTAATCACAATAGTGACTGCACTTACAAAGTGCTTAATTGGCCCTTGTGTGTTTTAGAGTTATGAAAGGAGTACCTAAATACAAGATTTACCTTTCCCACTAAATAGAGAGCATTGCACTTGTTTCTTTGTCTCTTTTTAAGGGGTAAAGAACTACTAGGTTGGTTTCACACACCAGTTTTTTTGTTTAATGTGTACATAGCAGTTCTGTCTTTCAAATATAAAACAGAAAATACTGGAAATGCTCAGGCAGTTCTGATGAAAGTTTGTTATCTGAAACATCTACTCTTTGCACAGGTGCTGACTGACCTGTTGAGCACTTGTAGCATTTTTTGTGTTTATTCCAGACTTTCAGCATATACGCTGTTAAATTATTTCATAAGCTTCATGTTGAGCACATGAAAATGCAGAGAAGTATAAAATCGGAGTTTGCTGGGTGCTCGTTTAGATTGAACATTACCTACTACATTAAAACGACTCCATCTTTTATTGCATAGACAGCATGAGATAGTGATGGTGCCGGGAGGAACTGGCAGACAGGTCCGTGAGAGTATATGCAGAACCTCTTTTTCATGGAGCTTCTCAGTAACAATAGGATAACTTCACCAAAACCAACCAAAATAAGTCAGTAATACAGCCAGCAAGTTTCAGTTCTTGATTTTTAAAAAAGTATTTGGGGAGCATTATGTCAGTTTAGTGTACAGACAAAGGAGGGAAATTAGAGATGCCATTGGAAGTCATGCATTCTGGAATTTGATTCAATCTATGGTACTCAAACTGGAGGCAGGCACAGCAGCCTTCAAGCTCTGTGAGACAATGCAGAGATGCCAGTATATAATAAATTCAAATTCAACGAAAGCATGGTGCTACCACTCGTGGCTCAGAATGCAGAGTGTTGACGCAACCCACAGCTCCGTAAGCAATGCGTTCCCCAGTTGCTACATTGGAGGTGGTTCGGTACAGCTCCTGCAACAAAGGAACCAACACTCTGCTAATATGCAGATGGACACCAAAAGCCCACATCCAGTCAGCTGATGGAATTGGGCAGCATAATTTATTCCTCCTTGAGGAAACTGACTGAGGTAATGCTGAAATGTTCGCTGTGCCCCAGTTATGCATGATCAGCGTGGGCACCTTTCTGTACTAAGAGAATATCTAAGACAGATCTGAAATTTTAGCACGTTTACAGATCATTGTACCATCTGGTGCATTATTCAATTAGGCTTTCCATGACAGACATACATGGTCCAATGCATTGCAGCATGACCTTGATTCTAAAGCTGCAGACGATCGTTCTTGGGAATTGCAGGCAACACACATTGCTCCTTATTATCCTCATTCCAAAAATTGAGATTACAAGATAACAATGGATCATAGAGGTCATTAAGCCCTCCTCGAATCATGTGTTGATCTCTCTTTATGTGAATGATTTCTCAGTCTTAAATTTGCACATAAATCCCCTTTTTACTGGGCACCTGCCTTGTGACTCTTCTGTGCAGTAGGTCCAGCACGTGTGTAGTTCACTTGTACTTTAGTGTTAAGCAGAGCACAAAGGTGTGATCTGAGCGGCTTTCTGAACCGCTTATTCTCAATTATCTGACATATAGGCCTGGACCTTCCATATGAGAACTGCCCATTCCTGGGTGGGTAGTGGTGGTCTGGCAGATGGAATGCGGCAGATTCCCTCAGATTTGTCCTATTTGATTGCTACTGTGATTTCCCTCCTGTAACTTCTGTAGCTTTGATCTTTCTGCTAGCAGCATGTCCATCGACATCAAATGTAGGAGGTGAATGCACAGAAGAACTACATAATCGAATTGACTGCAAGTGTTCACGCGTTTTGCTGATCATCCTGTTAAAATATTTAATTAAGGTCTTTCCTCTAACAATATTTCTAAAACCTGTTTAAAGGTTTCCCCTGAAACGCCCAGAGCTCTGTAAGAAGTGGCTGGCTGCAGTAAGGAGACGTAATTTTACACCCACCAAAAACAGTAATCTTTGCTCAGAACATTTCACGTTGGATTGTTTTAGAAAGAACTGTAACAACAAAATACTGGAAGAAAATGCTGTACCATCCATTTTCTGCTTTACCCGACCAAATCAACAGTCAAAGGTAACTTTTTTTGTTGTTCGAATTTTATAACCTACCTTTTATAGATTAATATTAATTGTATTGCTATTGGTGTGTAGAATTTAATGCATAATGATCCTATCATATTAAAGATCCAATATCAGACATTTAATACAAATAGCCATGAAATGAATTATCAATTAAGCTGATCTTGATAGTGTTATTTGAAAAAAATGTTAGCTAGGACACTGAAATAATTCTCTTCTTTGGATAGTATCATGGATTCTTTAACATTTACCTACATAATTAGAACAGGGAAATGAGATCTTGCTTTGGTGGGTTGGGATCTGAGAGAGTTGGGCATCTTGATTCCTGCCCAGTCAGTTGGACTTTTTCCTCAGCCCTTCAGTTCAAAACCTTTTTACCCTGCAACTGCAAACAATTAACAGTGCATTTGAGATCGCAATGAACAACAGTGTATCTTCTTAACCAATGAGATTTAAGGATTGATAAATAAACAGAGAGAGGAGAGTGAATTAGTGGAGAGTGAATTAGTGATTGAATTTTCAAATCAGGATCAGAAAGGGAAATAGAAAGGGAATGAAAGGCTGGATTAAGAGTGGGGGGGGAGGGGGTAGCACGATGGTGTAGTGGTTAGCACTGCTGCCTCATGGCGCCAATGTCCCAGGTTCGATCCCGGCTCTGGGTCACTGTCCGTGTGGAGTTTATATATTCTCTCCGTGTTTGTGTGGGTTTCACCCCCACAACCCAAAGATGTACAGGGTAGGTGGATCGACCACGCTAAATTGCTGCTTAATTGGGAAAAATGAATTGGGTACTCTAAATTTATTTTTTAAAAAGAGGTGTGGAGGGGGGGGGGGGGTGGTGAAGTGAGCCTTTTTAAAAAAAATTAAAAAAAAAAATTTTTTTAATTGCCATTTCTAAAATCTCCCAATAATTCACTTCATGAAGAAATGAGGCTCCCCATTTTTAACCATTAATTTTCTGTGTCCGAGGTTGATTGGCAGTCAGTTACAATTATTGCATCATTAACAGACCAGGTACACAATTTATTACTTGACCAAACTTTCTGTGGCAAGTTTAAAGGGCAAATATAACCAGTTCATGAAGCTCGAGGGAGATTAAAAGTGAGATGTTGAGTTTGCAAAGTAAAGGCAGGGTGGTGTAAATGATCCAGGAATTCACTTGTGCTTCATCATAACTTGTTGGCTGATTTGTGCATTAATAATGGGAAGCACAGTCCCTTGTTGATGTAGAATGCTCTCGGTACAGCCCACCAGTGTTTGTCCAAACACTAAATACTTTATAGGTGGGAAGCAAAGGCACCACCTTTCTCCAAAAGCAAGTGCATCCAAGCTACACTGACATAAAAATGGAACATCTAGTACACATTGTGTCTTGTATTTTAATTATGTTTGTTAAAGCAGGTATGGTTCAATGGCAGCAGTAAATCATATTTAATGTTGCAAAGGAGAGAAGATGGAAAGAAAATATGTTAAAATTGAATTTTCCATTCACTCAAAAGTTATCATACAATTTCTGACAGGATTAGGAGGGAGAACTTTGAATTGAAGCTTTCACCCCCCCTCCTTATTTAATGGGCATTCAGATCACATATAAAAAGCTTCCCACTCCGGTTGGTATGCTTGTCAGATCAAATGTGTATTTATTTGTCAGCCAGACATACTTCAGTTGATTTGATTCCACTTCTCCTTTATCTCAAGTGGGCAATCATTTTGCAACTGGCAATTCATTTGTATCTCTTTGATGAATGTGTTAATCTTTAAACTCTGTCATGTAAATGAATCATCACTTAATTTTTAAAAAAAACTGTTATTCTTCCAATATATTTACTTTATCTAATGTTAATTAATGGTTGAATAGCATTCTGCATTAAGCAGAACTAAAACTTGCACCTCTCTCGACTGCTGTGGTTGAGTTATTGAGTTAAATGGTAGACTAGGATATGGAATCATAATCTCACAGCAAAATATATTATCTTGTCAACTGAATCAGGAGAAGATAGCCTGCACTTGACTATTGTGTACAGGCAAAAACTGCTAAAGTGTAGCTGATTTATTTATGCCTAAAATGCCTCGAAGCACAAAAAATAATCATCTTTATTGTCACAAGTAGGCTTACTTTAACACTGCAATGAAGTCACTGTGAAATCACAATGCTAACAGAATAATCCAATTTCTGATATGTAAAAACTGGGTGGAATGCCTAAAAGCTTGCTATTTTCCATTTTCTGTATACTTTAATATGCATGTAATTTGTTTGGCAGACACTTGGGAAGCTCTGTTCTCCTATTCCCACAGTGAACTGAAGATCAATTGAAAATCTCAAGTATTATGAAGGAAACCTTTTGAAGTGCAAACAATGTATTTCAAGTAATGTAAAGGTTTAGTTTTTTGAGACAATTTAGTGTGGCCAATGCACCTACCCTGCACAACTTTGGGTTGTGGGGTAAAACCCATGCAGACATGGGGAGAATGCGCAAACTCCACACACACAGTGACCCAGGGCTGGGATTGAACCCATCCTCAGCGGGGAAGCAGTGCTAACCACTGTGCCACCGTAAAGGTTTAGTTATTAACACCTCACATATAGCATACCCTGATTGGCATCCTGGTGCAGAATAGGCTGCTTGTTTTGACACTCTATTTTTCATCTGACAACATGCTGAATTCATTAATATTGCAAATATGCTGTCCCAACATCAAAGGAAATCCCTAATGTTAGATGAGAAAAACCATGACCTCAGCTCATTGGATCTTTTTTACACTCGGAAAATATAGACTCTGGGGTGATTGACACGCGAGCCTGTAGCTATGTCTATCTGTTTGGTCATCCTTTTTGAATATGGTTATCACATTAACCTTCTGGTACCTTTCCAGTGTTCAATTATCCCTGATGTTTCACAAATCTTTCCTCATCTCTAAATACACATTTTGTGTTGTCTGACTCAGCATTTGATCAAACCGAACATATGTAGAAATTAAACCTTTTCACCCTCCGATCCCAAAATCTAAGTTGATTTTTTATTTCAGATAAAAAAGCATAATCTTGAACTTTAAAATGGTTAACTCCAGAAAACTTGTTGGGCTAGACTTTTTTTATGAAACATATGCTGTGAAATGTGCTTTAATTTAATTTTATATGTAACTGATTATAAGCCATGTTATACTTTAACATTAAAGTATCGTATTAAAACCATTAGGATTAGATAAAATGTTGTAGTTTGAGGAAATAACTGCAGATCACTTTTGCAAAAGTGATTCTAAACTTTAAATCTACTATTACTGAATATTGAAAGTATATGTTCAGAACTGTTAATCTATTAATCATTGTGTCAATAGAAGTTAGAAATGGCAAAGGCAAGCGACTATCCTCGTGCAGCAGAAGAAATAGAGGGTGCTGAATTAAACCAAGCAAATGGTCTGCTAACTGTTTACGATCACAGCTACAGTGTGGGTGACGCGTGTTTGCAAAAGAGAAAAATTCAGCAGCTGGAAGAACAGAATGAGAAGCTGAAAAAGAAACTGAAATTCTTGCAGCAGAAATCTCGTCGTCAAGAGCAACGATTGCAGAGAATGAAGAAATTATTGCAGGAACTTAATACACAAGAGATATTACCGCATCAGAGTTGTGTGTTGTTACATGGTACTTTGTATGAAGTGATTAAAATTTAAATGTGAAAATGTTTACTAGTACAACACTTAAATGGCAGGTAGTGTGCAAACATAACCAATTATCTTTACTACCCAAAATCAAGGGAAGGAAGTATCTAGCAAAATGCCTCCGGGGTCACTGCTAGGACAATTATTGTTTACATTGTACATAAATAATTTTAAATAGGAACAACTGTTTAAATTTGTTGATATATAGGGTAGGGGACTGCAAATAACACAAGCAGAACAACTGTAGACAAATATGTGGCATTGCACTTACAAGTTTAGAATAGCCAAAAAAGCAAAGTGATGAGATTGGAGAAATGGGTTAACCAGTGAGCATATACAGTGAACATGATACATCTAGGGATACTGATAGAAAGCTCACTTAAACAATCACCATGTGAGACAGAAATTAAAACAAACTGGGTCTTGGCATATTTGGCCAAAGGGTTGGAATACAAGTCAATACTAGTGACTGTTTTAGAGAGCACTTATTCAGCTCTGCTTGAAGTGTGTATATAGTTCTGGTCATTGCCATAGTGGAGGATATCTTAGCTTTGTATACTAAAAGCAGCTAAGCCAATATCAATGATTGGGAATCTTGGCTGACGGAGGCAGATGAAGAAACTGGGAATGTTTTTGCTGTGGAGAAAATACTTGGGATAACTAAATTTTCATGCTTCTAAAGACTACAGGTAAACTGAAACATAATAAAATGGCAAAACAAACTTCAGCAAGGTGGTATGAAGTCAATATTGGAAAAGGGGAAATTAACAGACAGTTTAGACTTACAACCCTGTGTGAAACAGGGCATTCAGCCAAAAATTGCACTGTTTTTGTCCATGACTACCTAATCTAATTCCTTTCTCCCCATACAATTCATTGTGCCTCTTTCAAGCAACTGTCTGATTACCTTTTAGAAGTATTTACAGATTGTGTCAACTGTTCTGTGTCAGAGAATTTCACATTCTGACAATTTTTTGACTTTTTTTTAAACTTCCATTAATTATTTTGATGAATCTTTTGTCATGCAGTAGTTACAGCCTATCATTACCTATACACTCATTGAATTCCTTTGTCACATCTTCCCTTAACCTCTCAGTTCTACTAAAAAAAAGTGAAAAATCCCAATTTTTCAAGTCTCTGTAATTGTAACCCCTCATCTGTTGCAGTGAATTGTTCCATTGTTATAACCTTTCTATATAATGGGATGTCAAAATGGTTGACACTATCCCAATTTGTACAAGTTCAATATTACCTCCTTGGTTGGATTTGTACTTTGCCTCTGGATACAAAACTAAAGACTGCATTTGCATGCCGTTGGTGGTTCTACCTACTTCCACTTCCTACTTTTAATGATCTATACTACATTTTGAATCTTGTCCTTCACAGTATGGAGTACTCATTCAGAGGGTCGGTGCAGACTCAATGGGCCGAATGGCCTCCTGCGCAGTAGGGATTCTATTCTGGGTGTTTTGAGGAAAACTAGAGGAGGATATGGTTCGTATTTGAACTTTGGAATTTTCGAAAAACTACAAGTTGTATATAAAATAATCTTTGCACAATTAGCCAGGTTGCTTGATTATTTCAATAACATCGTGTCTAAAAATGTAATGCAATGTAGTATCCGAGAAACCAAGTCTCTGGACAGAATTGCAGGTTGTGAAAATATTGTTAACATTTTTAAATAACTATGGAATAAAAATACAGTTTTACATTCTGTCACTCGTGTCTTGATTATCTCTTGTGTGTGATTTTGTACCATGAGGAAGAGTGGTAAGTGTAGGGGGACGCCTTGAGGTCTGATTATGGATGAGAATGTGGAGCGGCATGGTAGCGCAGTGGTTAGCACTGCTGCCTACGGCGCTGAGGACCCGGGTTTGATCCCGGCCCTGGGTCACTGTCTGGAGTTTGCACATTCTCCCCATGTCTGCATGGGTTTCACTTCA
Organism: Scyliorhinus torazame; assembly: GCF_047496885.1. Taxonomy (NCBI): domain Eukaryota; kingdom Metazoa; phylum Chordata; class Chondrichthyes; order Carcharhiniformes; family Scyliorhinidae; genus Scyliorhinus; species Scyliorhinus torazame. The sequence goes on from NC_092709.1 coordinate 29,334,456, forward strand.
ACTCAAAGATGTGCAGGTTGGGTGGACTGGCCACACTAAATTGCCCCTTAATTGGGGGGAAGAAAAAATAGGGTACTCTAAATTTATTTTTAAAAATGGATGAGAATGTGATGTGAACTTGGGTTATGTTAGATATTTTCTTCAGTGCACACTAACCACTCCTGTAAAACAATTTCTCATCTAGTTTGTCTTTTCTGTAGTGTCTGGATAAGCAATGAGAAGATCCACAAGTTGTAATGATGAACTATTAAATCTGTTCACCAGCCACTGTGTCACCAAGTAATACTCCTGGCTGTATGAAACACATCCGTCTGCCAAATCGAGAAGTAGGCTTTGAAATACAAAGTGGTTTTATTTACATAAGGTAGATACAATAGTCTTATTAATAATTTTGAAGAGTTTAATGCAATTGAAAAATATATTTATTGTCCTCAAATACATACGTGCTCCTCATTCTTTCTAAACATGGATTTTTAAACACTAGTGTATTTACTACAAACTCAGTCTAGCCTGTCTAGCGGGGCTGTAACAATTACAACATTCAGCATTACAATTGGTGGCAGTAATCACACGCTTACTTAAAAATTGCTGGAACTGAGGGGGGATTTATTTGAGAAGTTATGAGGGGCCTAGATATGAAGGATAGGGAGGACCTATTCACAATGGGAGACATAGCTTTAAAATAATTGCAGAGATTAGAGTACAGTTTGGAAGTGGGGGTGGGGATGTGGAACTCTTGCTTGGTAGGATGGTGGCGATAGAAAGCCTCACTGCCTTAAAAAAACACAACGTTGTAACCTGCAGCACAAGAGGCAGAGGTGGAATTAGGCTGGATAATTATTGGTTGGTACAGGCACAATGAGCTGAATGACCAGCTACCGAGGGGTGGTACGGGAGCAGTGGGTAGCACTGTTGTTTCACAGCTCCAGGGTCCCAGGTTCGATTCCCGGCTTGTCTGTGTCACTGTCTGTGTGGAGTCTGCATGTTCTCCCCGTGTCTGTGTGGGTTTCCTCCGGGTGCTCCGGTTTCCTCCCACAAGTCGCGAAAGACGTGCAAATTAGGGGAATATGACATTCTGAATTCTCCCTCTGTACCCGAACAGGTGCCGGAGTGTGGTGACTAGGGGCTTTTCACAGTAACTCAATTGCAGTGTTAATGTAAGCCTACTTGTGACACTAATAAAGATTATGCCTAGTTGCATCTAGATACGGGTTGCACCTAAACCGGAGAGGCATAAATATCCTGGCTGCGAGGTTTGCTAGTGTCACCCGGGAGGGTTTAAACTAGTATGGTAGGGGGGTGGGCACGGGAGCAATAGGTCAGAAGGTGAGAGCATTGAGGGAGAACTAGGGAATAGGGACAGTGGGGCTCTGAGGCAGAGCAGACAGGGAGAAGTTGCTGAACACAGCGGGTCTGGTGGCCTGAAGTGCATGTTTTAATGCAAGAAGTATTACGGGTAAGGCAGATGAACTTAGAGCTTGGATTAGTACTTGGAACTATGATGTTTCCATTACAGAGACCTGGTTGAGGGAAGGGCAGGATTGGCAGCTAAACGTTCCAGGATTTAGATGTTTCAGGTGGGATAGAGGGGGATGTAAAAGGGGAGGCGGAGTTGCGCTACTGGTTAGGGAGAATATCACAGCTGTACTGCGGGAGGACACCTCAGAGGGCAGTGAGGCTATATGGGTAGAGATCAGGAATAAGAAGGGTGCAGTCACAATGTTGGGGGTTTACTACAGGCCTCCCAACAGCCAGTGGGAGATCGAGGAGCAGATAGGTAGACAGATTTTGGAAAAGAGTAAAAACAACAGGGTTGTGATGGGAGACTTCAACTTCCCCAATATTGATTGGGACTCACTTAGTGCCAGGGGCTTAGACGGGGTGGAGTTTGTAAGGAGCATCCAGGAGGGCTTCTTAAAACAATATGTAGACAGTCCAACTAGGGAAGGGGCGGTACTGGACCTGGTATTGGGGAATGAGCCCGGCCAGGTGGTAGATGTTTCAGTAGGGGAGCATTTCGGTAACAGTGACCACAATTCAGTAAGTTTTAAAGTACTGGTGGACAAGGATAAGAGTGGTCCTAGGATGCATATGCTAAATTGGGGGAAGGCTAATTATAACAATATTAGGCGGGAACTGAACATAGATTGGGGGCGGATGTTTGAGGGCAAATCAACATCTGACATGTGGGAGGCTTTCAAGTGTCAGTTGAAAGGAATTCAGGACCGGCATGTTCCTGTGAGGAAGAAGGATAAATACGGTAATTTTCGGGAACCTTGGACAACGAGAGATATTGTAGGCCTCGTCAAAAAGAAAAAGGAGGCATTTGTCAGGGCTAAAAGGCTGGGAACAGACGAAGCCTGCGTGGAATATAAGGAAAGTAGGAAGGAACTTAAGCAAGGAGTCAGGAGGGCTAGAAGGGGGTCACGAGGTTAGTGGCAAATAGTTTTAAGGAAAATCCCAAGGCTTTTTACACGTACATAAAAAGCAAGAGGGTAGCCAGGGAAAGGGTTGGCCCACTGAAGGATAGGCAAGGGAATCTATGTGTGGAGCCAGAGGAAATGGGCGAGGTACTAAATGAATACTTTGCATCAGTATTCACCAAAGAGAAGAAATTGGTAGATGTTGAGTCTGGAGAAGGGTGTGTAGATAGCCTGGGTCACATTGAGATCCAAAAAGACGAGGTGTTGGGTGTCTTAAAAAATATTAAGGTAGATAAGTCCCCAAGGCCTGATGGGATCTACCCCAGAATACTGAAGGAGGCAGGAGAGGAAATTGCTGAGGCCTTGACAGAAATCTTTGGATCCTCACTGTCTTCAGGGGATGTCCCGGACGACTGGAGAATAGCCAATGTTGTTCCTCTGTTTAAGAAGGGTAGCAAGGATAATCCAGGGAACTACAGGCCGGTGAGCCTTACTTCAGTGGTAGGGAAATTACTGGAGAGAATTCTTCGAGACAGGATCTACTCCCATTTGGAAGCAAATGGACGTATTAGTGAGAGGCAGCATGGTTTTGTGAAGGGGAGGTCGTGTCTCACTAACTTGACAAGAGTTTTTTGAGGAGGTCACTAAGATGATTGATGCAGGTAGGGCAGTGGATGTTGTCTATATGGACTTCAGTAAGGCCTTTGACAAGGTCCCTCATGGTAGACTAGTACAAAAGGTGAAGTCACACGGGATCAGGGGTGAGCTGGCAAGGTGGATACAGAACTGGCTAGGTCATAGAAGGCAGAGAGTAGCAATGGAAGGATGCTTTTCTAATTGGAGGGCTGTGACCAGTGGTGTTCCACAGGGATCAGTGCTGGGACCGTTGTTGTTTGTAGTATATATAAATGATTTGGAGGAAAATGTAACTGGTCTGATTAGTAAGTTTGCAGACGACACAAAGGTTGGTGGAATTGCAGATAGCGATGAGGACTGTCAGAGGATACAGCAGGATTTAGATTGTTTGGAGACTTGGGCGGAGAGATGGCAGATGGAGTTTAATCTGGACAAATGTGAGGTAATGCATTTTGGAAGGTCTAATGCAGGTAGGGAATATACAGTGAATTGTAGAACCCTCAAGAGTATTGAAAGTCAAAGAGATCTAGGAGTACAGGTCCACAGGTCACCGAAAGGGGCAACACGGGTGGAGAAGGTAGTCAAGAAGGCATACGGCATGCTTGCCTTCATTGGCCGGGGCATTGAGTATAAGAATTGGCAAGTCATGTTGCAGCTGTATAGAACCTTAGTTAGGCCACACTTGGAGTATAGTGTTCAATTCTGGTCGCCACACTACCAGAAGGATGTGGAGGCTTTAGAGAGGGTGCAGAAGAGATTTACCAGAATGTTGCCTGGTATGGAGGGAATTAGCTATGAGGAGCGGTTGAATAAAATCGGTTTGTTCTCACTGGAACAAAGGAGGTTGAGGGGCGACCTGATAGAGGTCTACAAAATTATGAGGGGCATAGACAGAATGGATAGTCAGAGGCTTTTCCCCAGGGTAGAGGGGTCAATTACTAGGGGGCATAGGTTTAAGGTGCGAGGGGAAAGGTTTAGAGTAGATGTACGAGGCAAGTTTTTTACGCAGCGGGTAGTGGGTGCCTGGAACTCGCTACCAGAGGAGGTGGTGGAAGCAGGGACGATAGTGACATATAAGGGGCATCTTGACAAATACATGAATAGGATGGGAATAGAGGGATACGGACCGAGGAAGTGTAGAAGATTGTAGTTTAGTCGGGCAGCATGGTCGGCACGGGCTTGGAGGGCCGAAGGGCCTGTTCCTGTGCTGTACATTTCTTTGTTCTTTGAATCATAGAAAGTATGCAGCACAAAAGGAGGGCCACTTGGCCCATCGAGTCTGTGCTGGTGCGGTTATGGGGATAGGGTGGAAGGGAGGGCTTGAGGGGGTCGGTGCATACTTAATGGGCTGAATGGCCTCCTTCTGCACTGTATGTTCTATGTATCTCTGAGCCACCCAGCCTAATCCCACATTTCTGGCGTTTGGTCTGTGGCCCTGCAAGGTTAGAGTACTGGAGGTGCCCACCCAGGCAGACACCTTTTAGATGAGTCGGGCATCAGGGTGGAAAACATGCCCTATTTGCCCTCGAATCCTGCCATCAACCGATTTTAAATCTATGCGCCCCGAATATCTTTTCCCTCAGCCTCCAAATGACGGCGGTCCTTCCGGTCTGTATCGACGCGACTGCCGTCCCGAACAGGCAAGGCCAGTGGCCCCAACCGCCGGCCAGCCCCCAGTAGGGACGTGGGTGGGGCCAGGTCGGCGGCGGCCCACGCGGTGACGCACTTCTGAGCGCGCGATGACGTCAATGCTATTAATAGAACGTGCGTCATGCACGCGCGCGCGGCTATGTGCGTCACCGGCCGGGCTGGCGCCACGTTCTCGTTGGCTTGGTGAGCGGTCGCTGCTAGGGTCCAGACGCCTGCCCCCCCTCCCCCCCCCCCGGGAGCGATCCGGATGGGAACGCCTTTCTACCAGGATCAGGCAGTGAGTGTCGGCGGCCACCTTCACACGGCTTCGACCACCACGGCGACCATGATGATGATGATGATGGAGAAGAAGAGCGCGGCCGAGCGGCAGCAGGCGGCGGCGGACAGCCCGCGAGGCGGCTCCCAGCACGCGTTGCAGCGGGGCTCCCCCGAGCTGGACAAGCTGGTGGGCCCAGCGGACGGGCCCGGCGCTAGGCGGGAGCTGGAGGCCCACGGCCATCCCTTTGTGAAAGGTGAGGCTGCCTCCGAGCGGGGGATCCGGGGCGGGTGCTGGAGGATCGGACCGGGCTGGGAGGCCTGGAGGATCGGGCCGGCCTGGGGGCCGAGTGTCTGGGCCTTCGACGGGGTTTGGGGCAGCCCCCAGAGCGGGGGACTCCCCCCCCCCCCCCCCCGGTCAGCGCTAACTTCACTCTCTTTATTAATACGCCCGCTCCTACATGAACGCCGGCAGACTGGCGCCCTGTCTGTGTTTTAAGGAAATGGCCTGTTTGGGAGTCTTTTATCAGACTTCTTCCAGCCAGCCGCACATGGACGTTGCGCGTCTGCCCCACTCTCGGGCTTCGTGGTAGTGGGCCGAGGTTACAGGGCATTTGAGGCAGGCACTTTCACTCCACTTAAACCCTCTCTGAATATCTTTCCGACACTTCCTTAAACCCCAAGCCCTTTAATTCTGCTTTGACTCACCACCTCTCAACAGTTGGCTTGTTGCCCATTCCACATCATCTGTCTCAGTCCTTCGTCGAGCACTTGGGAGTATTTCACTAGATTTATGGCAGTCTGAATAAATGTTGAGTCTTAAGAGTTTTACAATTGTAGACTATTTTTGTAACTGACTCTTTTCTAGTGTGTGTTTACAGCATTGTTAACCTGGAAATTTAAATAACTGAAAGGCATCATCTTAGATTCTTAAAAACAAATCTTTGCATTACAATTTGCAGGTCGAGGATTCTTGTTGGCGAGTAGAGACCAGATTGAAAACACTCACCCCTATAGTAAGTGTTTATAGAAAGATTGCAGTTGGGTGCACGTTATGCCATACCTTTTTTATCGGGGAATTGTGTGGGTAATGCGGCCAAATGTAGATGGGAAACAGTTGAAAATTAACATGATGGCGTTAAGAAGCTGGTGGGTGGAGTGAGGGGAAATTTGAGGCCACTACATTTTGGACAAGAAAGATGGATCAGATTTCTAAATGGCTAAGAACTAGTAACTCTGGTGGTACAGAGGGACATGTACAAAAATTGCTGAAAAAAGTATAGTGGACACGTACAAGAAAGAAAACAAAAAGAAACACTGGAATGTTGGTCTTTATCACACTGCCTGGAATACAAAGTGATGGAGGTTACGCTGCGGTTGTATAAAATATAATGTGCAGTTATCTAATTGAACAACCTAACATGAATGAAGATTGGAATGGCATTAAAAAAAATTTTTTTAGAGTACCCAATTCGGGTTTTTTTCCAATTAAGGGGCAATTTAGCATGGGCAATCCACCTATCCTGTACATCTTTTGGGTTGTGGGGGTGAAACCCACGCAAACACTGGGAGAATGCGCAAACTCCACACGGACAGTGACCCATATCTGGGATCGAACCTGAGATCTCGGTGCTGTGAGGCCGCAGTGCTAACCCACTGCGCCACCGTGCTGCCCTTCACCAGCATTTAAAAAAAATAAATATGACTTGCTTTTAGTTGGTTGTACATTTGATTATTGCAGATCCATAATTGCCAATCAAATAATCAATGCAGCAAAGTTGGAAGTGTTATTTTTAAAGTGTTTGCACTATTGTGCTGTACTAAAGCATGGTAGTTGCCGAGAAAACATAGTTGTTGCATTTGGCTTTAACGGCGCACCGTTTAAGGTTAGATAATCAGAATAATAGCGTTGAAAAGGCCCTTCGACCCATCAGGTCTGCACCAGTGCATGAAAGACACCTGACCTGCCTACCTAATCCCATTTGCCAGCACTTGGCCCACAGCCTTGAATGTTATGATGTGCCAAGTGCTCATCCAGGTACTTTTTAAAGGTTGCGAGGCAGCCTACCTCTACCACCCTCCCAGGCCGTGCATTCCAGACAGGCACCACCCTCTGGGTAAATAGGTTTTTCCTCAAATCCCCTCATAAACTTCTGTCCCTCCCCTTGTAACTGTCCCTTCAACTAAGGGGAACAGCTGCTTCCTATCCACCCTGTCCATGCCCCTTATAATCTTGTTCACCTAATCACACCTCCAACTGGATGTCCCTGGAGGTAGTCCAGAGCCAGTCATAGGTTTGAAAAGCATCATCGTATAGACAAGTGAAAGACATGCAATATATATGATCTTCCACTATATAATTTCTCTCTCAAAATCTGTGCAGAGAACACCTCAGGTGGTACATTGCCAGACTGATGGACTTCTGCCTACCCAGGTCACCTTTATAACTTCTAGACTTTTAAGATGTAAGCATGGTATCATCGGGCCGTTGCTTTGTGATTTAGCTCATAGCCCCCCCAATGCATGATGCTTTCCAAATATTTACAGTATCCTGCATTATAAGTTTTGGCCTTCATTTAACTTTTTAAACTGTTGATTGATTAGATCCACATTGGGAAGGCTACTGAGTTTAAGACATTGATCTAGCATAATTGTTTTAATTACTATATTGTTTTGGCTTTCTCACTTTGTTTAGTTCCTTACAAATTGCCAGGGTCACAATGTGCTAAAGAAAATGTGGGAGGGGAGAAGGAGATGGTTTTGAAAGATTCATGTATTTGGAAAGAGTTATTGAACATAAAAATAAAGCATAGTTGATCGGAGGCAAGAAAAAAATCAACCAGTCAGTTGATTTGTGAAAGAAAATGTGAAAATACTGTGGTTATTGCTACAATATGGGCAATGCATCTGAAAATGCAGTGCGGGAAAAGTGCAGATACTTGGGCATTGTGAGGAGGGTGTCTCATGGATGACAAAGGTTCTAACTAACGGTCAGCATCTCTGTTTTGGTGACTGGAGGTTTAACCCAATGTTATGTGGTGGATGTTTCCATTCAAGAACAAATTCAGTAAGATCAACCATGAGGCAGAGTAGGTGTAAGGTGCTGAAAGGCTAGTCTGTTCCCCAGAGAATTAATGGGAATTTCCCCAGAGAATTGATGGGAATTCCCCCAGAGATTTGATGGGAATTTCCCCAGATAATTAAGACAATGGTATATTAAATACTGAGTAAAGCTTGTTTCCAATGAAAGCAAACAATGTCCAATTATAAGAGTGAAGGAGAGATCAAGGGAGGTGGAAATCGCCAATTGAAGTAACAGTTTTTTCGGCAGAGAAATATCCAACCCTACATTTGTGCAATTGGTGCGAAATGATTATGATAGCCAAAGAAAATGTAACCGATTCGATGATGTTCAACTTAGTTTGAAAGGACTCTGCAATACTGAACATAAATTGTATACTTGTAATGTAGTATTATCGGATCTCGGCTTGAATGACCACTTTGGTGATATTTAGATTTGCCCTGTGACAGTACCACATTACGGGACAGCACAGTGGTTAGCACCGTGGCTTCACAGCGCCAGGGTCCCAGGTTCGATTCCCGACTTGGGTCACTGTCCGTGCGGAGTCTGCACGTTCTCCTCGTGTCTGCGTGGGTTTCCTCCAGGTGCTCCAGATTTCTCCCCAAAAATCCCGAAAGGCGTGCATGTTAGGTGAATCGGACATTCTGAATTCTCCCTCTGTGTACCTGAACAGGTGCCGGAATGTGGTGACTAGGGCTTTTAGCAGTAACTTCATTGCAGTGTTAATGTAAACCTACGTGTGGCAATAAAGATTATTATTATCTTTCAAAATGGTGGTTGGAGTTGGGGGAGAAACAAAGCAAAGTACAAATTGACATAGCCATTTTCAATTCTGTACTTGAAACAGCGACTGTTCAAAAACTTGAAGGCAATGGGTTCTATCTTGGTCCTAGAAGAAAGGCTAAAGTCTAAAGACTTGGTGAAAATCCCATGAGTGTGCTTTGTCATCAATTTTAAGTTGAAGGGGGTTTTCTGGTTTGTAAATATATGCCTTAATTGTGAGATAATATGAAGTTTAATCTGGAATGCTGGATAACATACTCTGGAAATAAAAATAGAGGAAACAAAGACATAAAATAGAAGGGAATTTGATATATACTTGAAAATGAAAACATTTTGGGAGATCTTTCACAAACTGGCATCTTTCAGAAGCATGGTGCCTCTTTCTGTGCATTGTTACACAATATCGACATCTCAGTGATTTTGATTTTTTCTTTTTAAAGCAATGCAGGATTTACACAAGCAGAACCAGCATCTAGTCCTGCCGGCAACTCCGTGCTCAGCCCATGCCTCCACTTCCATCTATCACGGTAATCTGCATTTGACCCAGACTAAAGGAGATGTCCCTGTGTATACTAACCTCAGCAACTACAATCCGAGCTTGCCCAACACCGGCTCTGAAAATTACTCTACTGGGCATGTTCCCTATGTGGGCACAGCACCTGCACAGCATCATTTCTCAACCTTGGCTCAACTTGTGTGTCCAAAATATCACGAGGAGCCCCAGACGGTACCTGAAGTAGGTCCGCTGAGTGAATCTCCACCACTTTCCCCAATAGGCCAAGGAGGACCGCTGATCAAAGCTGAAAGGAAGAGACTGAGAAATCGCATTGCAGCATCCAATTGTCGGAGGAGGAAGCTGGAACGGATTGCTAGACTGGAAGACAAAGTAAAGACTCTAAAGTCAGAAAACTTTGAATTGACCTCAACGGCCAGTGTCCTGCGTGAGCAAGTGGTGCACCTCAAACACAAAGTAATGAATCATGTCAACAATGGATGTCAAGTGGTGCTTGGTTCCTCTAGCCTTCTAAAACCAGAGGAAAATGGCAGCTTTTAATAATCTTCAATATGGCTTGGTTGAAATTGAATTCTGTTGAAAAGTGCTAGTTTGGATGCTTATCTTGGCTCACTTTTTTTTTAATCCTCTAAGCTGCTAAACATGATCAGGAAACATGAAAGACTGGGTGGAGCAAATTCATCTTGGAAGAATAAAGGGACTACTTGCAGAGTCCAGAGTACATCCTGTTCATGCCTGATCTAGTTTCAGCTGTCTTGTAAATATTTGATAATATTTTACCTGTCCTTGGAAACTATCTTATTTAAATACACTTTGAAATTTTCTTTGCAGCAAAATAAATGAGGGAAATCTCCTTGGCAAAACAGACTTACTTCACTTACCTTGAGGGAAAGGTGCCTGCTGTTTATTATTCAGAGTGGAACTGAAAATTTGTGCAAAAAGAATGATTTATGATTTCTCTGTTGACAGTAATGGATTTTTTTCCCACCCAAGGATAGCCTCAAGTGTAGGTAGAAGTAGAAAGTGTAAGATTAAGGTTTTTTAATTTAGATTTTTAGAATAGCTTTGTACTGCATTTTTTTTTTGTGAAAGATTGCGACGGTCCTACTAAATTCAGATCCTATTAAATACACTGGAACAAATGTTTGTGTGTAAAGTAATTAATGGTACAATCTTTGAGACTGAAATTGCATACAGAATGATTGTCAACTCCTAATTGTCACATTTGAACACGGCCATGGTCTGGAGTTAATTGTGAATATTATGTGCAGTTGTTTTGGATAATATATTATTTTTGGTTTTGTGCATTTACAATTACTAAGTGCATCAGGAATGTGGTTCACACCAGTGTTAAAACATCCAAGCGGACGTGCTGCCTGGATGGGATAAGGCTGTTGAGTTGCTTGTAAATTTAGATAATTCAACTATGTCCTTGTGTCGTACATGTACTTCTTTAGGTGTTCAGTTTGCCTTAGATTCAATTTCAAGCTCCACTTCACAGGCTTCAGCACAAGATGTGGGCTGCCTGGGGAAGTACTAATGGGAGTGCTGTACTTAAACCAGGACCCCAATATCAAGTTTGACTGTTTGAAGAAGGGTGGAGGTGTTTCATGTCTCAACTAACACCTAAAACAAATGATCTGGTCATTTATTTCATTGCTGTTTTATTTTGGGATCTTGGTGTGCACAAATTGGCTGTTGCAGCTCCAACATTACCACAGTTCCTACAATTCTAAAGCACTTAATTGGCTTTAATGTGCTTGAGCCATCTTGAAATCAAGGAATGTGCTATAGAAATAGAGGTTGTGTGTGTGTGCTCTTTCTTACACCTGTATCCTTGTGTTCTTAGACCTGCACAGCTTCTTATCTTTCAAATGAATTAAGTTGCTGGTGCTTTTTGTTCAGTGGTATTGTTTACTAACTTAAAAAAGACTGCTAAGTTTTCTGGCCAATTCACAGACCGCAGCCATGGAGTTCCTGTTGCAAGTTGACTTGCTCTTGTTTTAAGAGTGAAATTGTTATAAACCTCCACCATTTAAAGTAATGTTCACTATTTTAGGAAGATGGTTCTCCTGTATTTAAATAATCTAAGTTTCATACAGAAGAACAAATGAATAGCAAGTTTGAAGATAGGCTATGACAGGTCACATGACCAAACTGGATCAGCCTCCCAGGAATTGCGTTGGGGGGGGGGGGGCAAATAAAACTAGGAAATCCAGTATTGCTAAAGGCTACAGTTTGCACATTGCAATGTGTACTAATGATTAAGTGATGGAAAAATGCGTGCATCATTTATGGGTTTTGTATGTTTAAAAAAACAAGTAGTTCCTTCTGTTCTGTGGTAAGGAAACTAATCTTATTAAAGAAACTGGCACACTTTTACAAGTATTATCTTTTTTATACTAACTAGTTAATGAAATTGTCATTGATATATTTATCCTGTTCTTTGCTCTGAAATGGGGGAGTGATTGCCAGTTTAGTCTTCAATGTAGCTATTTTAAAGGATTTCAATAATTAACATGCATTGGATAAATATTTAATCATGAAGTTCAGTGTTTTCCCCAATCCCATGGATGGAAGAGCATTCAGCCAACTGGCCTAGATACTGTGATACCCATCGTTTTAAGCCCATTAAAATTTCCCTTGTGGATGTCTGCAGCATTTGGGGCATTGCACTTAATAGATCTAAACCAAGGTTCTCAATGATTCTATTAGCTGCTTGAAAACTGAAATATTTGTAAAATGGTGTTCGAGTGGAAGCTCTTTCAATTACTTTTGCTGCAATTGTTCAAAATTCATTTTTATAAACTGCTTTAGCCAGGAAGTATCCAATTAAGAGTTCAATGATTACCATCCCTGTTTTGATTGTATTTTTGTTTAACGCCCTTTGAATTTGCAGAGATATAAGATTACACCAGATATTTATTTTGGGCCTGTGTAAATTAGAATTTGAGTGTCATTCGATTTTGGGTTGGTTCACTGCCTGTTGAATTCTGTTCTAAGAGTTTACCGTAGGTAGGAAATTGGGAACAGGAGTAGGTCGCATGGTAGCATAGTGGTTAGCACAGTTGCTTCACAGTTTCAGGGTCCCAGGTTTGATTCCTGGCTTGGGTCACTGTCTGTGAGGAGTCTGCACGTTCTCCCCGCGTCTGCGTGGGTTTCCTCCCACAGTCCAAAGATGTGCAGGTTAGGTGGATTGGCCATCGTGTCCAAAAGGTGAGGTGAGGTTGCTGCGTTACAGGAATTGGGTGGAGGTGTGGGCTTGGGTACGGTGCTCTTTCCAAGGGCCGGTGCAGACTTGATGGGCCAAATGGCTCCTTCACTGTAAATTCTAAGGTCCCTTGATCATGCAACTTGATCATAGTTTTCCCCATGATGTCACAATCTCTGTCTTGAACATACCTAATGACTGAGCTTCCACAGACTGGGGTAGAGAATGCCAAATATTTGCTGCCCTGGTGAAGAAATTCCACCTCAATCCAGGTCTAAATGGTTTGTCTCTTACTTGGGAGACTGTCCCCTGGCCAGAGAATACATACTTCATGTATCTACACACTCTCCGCCATTAAGAATTTTGTGAGTTTCAATTCTTAACTAGAGAATACAGATCCAGTCTCCTCGATCTCACACGTTAGCCTGGTAACATGTTTTCCACCCAAGTAGCTAAGAGGTATCATGTGCTGGAAGACAACATGATGTTCAACTTACTATGGTTAAAAATGGAATTCTCCAGCAGTAGTGTGTTTGTTTCACTGGTGGTCTGACTTTGCTCTTCCCCACACATGGAAACACTGTCAACTCTATTAAGATCTGCTGTAATTTTAAAGACCGCTAATAGGTCAATTTTTAGCCTTTTAAAGAGAAATGACTCGGTCATCTGCTTCCTGCTTTTTAATGATGATTCATTGTCTCTGCAGTTTTACTTCTGTTTCTGACTTTTTGGTTTTGTTTTTAGCTTTGCTTCCCTGTTCACTACTATTTTGCAGAACCTTCCTGCTAATTAATGATTGACTCCACAATTCTTTAAAGCTTTAGCACATTAAGGATCTGGCAAGACAATGCTGTGTCAGGCTGGAAAGCTAATATGAGGCGTTCAAAAACTTTAGATGGGAAGCTTGGGGATATGGTAGTAGCCTGCAAGGACAGAGAGCTTGATGGTGAGACTTTTGAGGTGTTGATGACAGTGCTTTGAAAGTGGGTGTGAGCATAGCACCTGAGAGGGAATCATTTGATAGCAGCTAGCATCGGGACCAGGGGAGAAAGTTGGGTGGTCAACTGTTTAGGGGAATGGAGTTACAGGAGCAGGAGAAAGGTCTCGTGGATGAGTTGAGAAGCTGACGGTATGCTCTCAATCTCACTGATAAAGAAGCTTGCTGTTGGCTGTGAAGGTTGATCTGTCAAGGAAGAAATTCTAAAGCGACAGGTGGTAGTGGAGAAACTGACTTAGAAGAACTTTTCCAGAGGCAGAGACATAAGGAAGCAGTTGGAAGGATGTGGTTCTTGAGGAATACAAATTGTCAGAGATGGCCTTGTCTACAATCAGCTCCATGGCAGTAAAGGTCATGGAAAATGGCAGGATATCTTGTGAAAACAGTAGATTTTGAGGGGTCATTAGTCTCAGTATTTTAAAGATGATGTGGAGATGACGGCGTTGGAGTAGGGTGGGCAGTAAGAAGTCTTACAACACCAGGTTAAAGTCCAACAGGTTTGTTTTGAATCACTAGCTTTCGCAGAGCAGCTCCTTCCTCGGGTGAATCACCTGAGGGAAGGAGCTGCGCTCCGAAAGCTAGTGATTTGAAACAAACCTGTTGGACTTTAACCTGGTGTTGTAAGACGTCTCAGTATTTTAAAGGAGAGATGGGTGAGAATAGGCTCAGTACCTGAGAGGATAAGCCATAAGGTCCACATCGCCAAGATTGTTTAGGCAGGGAATGTGACAGCCTCGCTGAAGTAATGGGCAAGATGTCACTATTTGTGAGCCAAATTTCAACTAAAGCCTGGAGATGAATAAAATCATCCATAATAAGGTTGGCATTGTTGACAAATGAACTGGCATTGTGAAGGACTGTGGATAGGGCAGAGTCCAAAGCAACAGTGCTGGGTGGGAAGGGAAATCAATGGCCAGCATTGTCAACAGGAAGGTTGTTGAGAGGGAATTGAAAAGTTTGGCTTGTTGCTTGGAAGGAGCGAAGGGCTTGTAAAAGTCCGAAAGCAAAGACAATAGCAGCAAATGGGTTTAGGTCTGGAACAGCAGTCAAATGCTTTTCTGCCCTAGAATGTCACCAATTGTTTTACTTCTGTGTCAGATTTTGATCTCGCGCCTTCCAATTTACACTGTGATCTCCCACAACAACATTTCCTGCTCTCTTGCCATGTTAGCCCCTAATTTCTACACTCTTCTGCTAAAATTACATTGGAACACAGGAATAATTGTCAGGGTAGCTTCCTCCTTTAATTTCTCTTAATCTTTGAAAGCAGAATAATTCTATGGAGGAAGTACTGTTCTTAGTGAAAATAACTATTAAAGTTATCAGCACTGAAAGTCACTCCGAAGTGTACCATGAACTGAATTTGGAGCAAACAACTATAGTACAAATAAAATCATGTGATCTTTCATTTTGGGCTCTTCTAACTTGATAGCAATAGGAAGGGAGGAGACCTGTCTACTTCCACCTGCATTATTCTGCCTAATTTTGAATGTATGCTTTGCATTAACTGCACGTTAATCTTCTCAAAAATCATTATTTCAACTAAGATCTTTTGCACAAGCATGAAATCAGAGCTATACCATGAGCCATTTTTATACTTTTTTTATTCAAACATCTTAGTGTTTAATGCTTTGCCGTTGGGAGTAGTTGAGCAAATGACAATTACAATTTTAAGTAATAAGTAGATGAGCAGTTCAAGCAGCGGGTGATAAAAATATTTTTTTGACTAATCCAGCGCCAAGTTAGCATTGAGTAAATGGCTGTTTTATCATGGAATGCATCATAGGAGAGCTGAATCCTCCACTCGTCTGGATACCCAGATAACAAGCCCTTTCAAACTGTCATTGCTGGCAATGAGTGTGAACACTCCCTCCTTCTTACTTGGTATTTGTGCAGACCATTGCATTGCATCTTCCTTACAACACAGCGAGTACAAATCATCCAACAAGTTCGATGGTATTCAATGATGCTGACTGAAACAGGCCATGAGGATTACATATCCTCCATGATCCAGCAGGGCTTTGTGGGTTTCCTTTGTCACTGTTCACCATATCCAAGCTTAGATGGGGAATAGCACAGAGATTGGAGCCTATCCACGGCACTGAAATATTTAGGTGTTCCAATATACTAGGACACTCATTTCCTATACAGTTTCATCATCAATTCATCCTTACTCTTTCGTATTTTAACTTCAGGACTAAGTTCATCAGCAAATCTGTGTGATGTCTATAGAAAGGAGAGTGAAGTATCATTAATTAATTTATTAAACTTATGCATTCACAGGCCAGTAGTTATGGTCTGTTGAACTATTGCAGTCTCTGGTGTAGGTACTAGAGTTCCAGTTTGGCCCAATTACAGCAGCGATGGAAGAGTGATAGATACGTTGCCAAGTCAGAATGTGATACAACTTGGAGGCAGTGGATTCCCAAGCACGTGCAAGTGGTAGAGGATGACAAAATCTTAGCAACATGCTGCAATGTATTGTCTAGTCATGTTGTGCAAGTAGTTGAAGGAATGGCTGCTTAGGGTAGTGAATGGGATGCCGATCAAGCGGCATTACAAACAAGGCATTCAGAACATTTTAATAAAAAGTAACAATTTGTTCACATTTTGTTACAAGCTGAGAATTCAAAATCTTTCCAATATCAAAGAATTCTTGCCATAGAAAATATGCAGGTAGAAAAACCATTGCATTCTATTTACAATAAGATCTGTCCCTTTAATATTTAACTTCCTAACTACACATACATTAGACATTTCCTCTATGGTTGTATACAAAGTGCAAATTAATAGGGGAAACCTACCTCAAAAGCACATAATCAAGCCTCATGATTTATATCATTGTTTACAAACAAAACGTACATTAAAAAAATCCTGTATCTGACTGTCCCCAAATAGAATATCTCAAATTACCCCATTTAGTAATTCAAATTTCAACTCTTAGTATTTCCTCACTCGTTTTACTGACTTGCAAGGCTGGCAAACAAATGCTGTAATAGCAAATTTAAAAATTGCATATTTTTTATTAGTTATTTAATTTGAACGCGAGAGCTCATGGTTTGCAAAAGCTTGTAACCTGCTCAACCAGAGAACAATATACCTTCCAGGAAAACATACACTTATCTTAAATGCAATCAGGTTTCTCTTGTTTTAGAAATTTTAATTCATCTGTTCAGTCTTTGTGTTACCGCCTCTCGATACATGATAGAAATATAGATGAGGAGTAGAAAAATAACAAATAGGTCGTCCAGAAAACCCAGAATTCCAAAGAAAGCTTCAGGAATAAAGTCCAGTGGTGACGCCAAATAGAATAAGGCACCAGCCAGACACAGGAAAATTCGTATTCGAAACATCCAGAAAAGGCCACCGATCGAAAAGAGTTCTGTGAAGGCATGACGCAGTAGTGTGGGTAGATCCAACATACGATCTATAAACTGTAGCAGAAATGTGACATCTTAAAAAATGCCTATCTATACCATGTGGGGCTGATAGTTCCACAAGATAAAGAACAAAGGTGTGATAAATGAAGAGCTCACTTAAAAGACTATATAGAAGTACACAATTTTTCTGATGACTTCGAGATGATGGAAATGAACTGACTGACCTGTTTAAACAAACCAATTAGCCTGTGTAATATAACACTATTGTTTTGACTATTTGGCTTAGAATACTTTTTATTTAATTTATATATTTCTGATTTAAAGTTAGACTCAGATTACCAAGGATGTAACTTTTAGAGCTGAAGCATACTTTTCTGACTTGGCAGCCTTGGAGCTGCTGAAATTAAAGTACTTAGGAATTTTGATCAACTATCTTAAAAGTGAAATGGATTAGCCATTAAAACAGTTATCTGATCAGCAAAAATAGGTTGTGGATACAGATCCGCCTTTAAAAATTATACCCAATCAGCGAGGAGACAATGGGGAAAGGGGCCTTAAAACATTCCAGGGAATTATTGTGATGTATCTTTCCCAGTCAGAGGCACTCACAGGAGCATTAACTAATCAGGTAATACAGTTACTAGTGCTTACCCACTGGGGCAGAGTTCAAAGCGGCAACACTGATTGGCAAGCCCGCCTTCTATAGTGAGCTGAGAGTCAGAGGTCAAACTTGACTTCACCCTCAAATCCAGGTTAAGTTTGGAACAGAGAGACAGAATAATTTCTAATGTTAGTACCAATCAGTTCAGAGGTGTGCTGCCTTGTAAAATGAGATAGGCCTCCATTAAAAACATTTGCAGATTGGAAATAGTTAAATTGTGCTGTGAAAACTATTCTGTTCATTCGTATCTTAAATATGCATTAAATTAACAAGTGCTTTTTAGCTTGCTTTTAAAAAATAGGATGGGGCAAAGGGGGAGGTGCTGGTGAGGAGGGAGGAAATAAATACAGTAACTATCACTAGAGAAAACGTATGAGGGACACGAATAGGGCTAAAGGCTGATCGATCCAATAAGCCCTCTGGGCCTTATGGATTGCATCCTAGGATATTAAAGGAAGTAGCTACAGAGATAGTGGATGCACTAGTCATAATTTTCCAAAAATCCTTAATTCTGGAAAAGTCCCAGAGGATTGGAAAACTGCCAATGTAATACCCTTATTCAAAAACGGAGACAAAAAACAGGTAATGTTAGGCCAGTTTTAACAGCTGTCATTGGCAAAATGTTAAGAGTCCATTATAAAGGAAGTACTGGCAGAGCAGGGAGTAGGTGACGATGTACAAGTGGTTGATGGAGGAGGTTAGGGGGTGATTTTAGGATATGGGATACGTTGCACCTGACATTGGCAGGGAGGGTCAAGGTGGTTAAGATGAATGTGCTGCCAAGAGTCCTGCTTGTATTTCAGAACATCCCGATCTTGGACCCCCAAGGCTTTTTTCCAGAAATTGGAGACTGATCTTGGAGTTTGTATGGGTGGGGCAGGTACCAAGGGTAAAGGGGGCCCTGCTCCAGAGGCAGAAAGAGGGGCTGGCGCTCCCGAACCTGCTGCATTACTACTGGGTGTCGAACATGGAGAAGGTGAAATGGTGGTGGAAGGGGTAACGGGTGAGAGTGGGTTAGGATGGCGGAGGAGTCCTGTAGAGGATCCAGCTTGATGGCCATGGTGACGGTGTCGCTTCTGCTGCCACTGGGAGGCAGAGGGTGATTCTGGTGGTACAGTCTGATCTGTTGGTGCTGACACTGATGTGTGGAAATTACAGGGGGAACTGGATGGCAGACATAGGACGTGGTGGGGGTTGGGCTAGTGAGGGCAAGGGATAGTTGTACCTGGAAGAGAGGTTTGTAGGCCTGGAAGAGCTGCGGAAGAGGTTGGAGTTGCCGAAGGGAAGTGAATTCTGGTATATGCAAGTGAGGGATTTTGTGCAGAAGGAATGGAGAGGGATTCCCAAGCTGCCGGAGTACACCCTGTTGGAGCGGCTGCTGCCCCCGGATGTGAAGGGGGGAGGACAGGATTGGCGATATATATGGTTGGCTGGGAGAGCAAGGGGAGCGCAGGTGGTGAGGATCAAGAATAAATGGGAGGAGAAGTTGGTTGGGGGGGGGGGAGGGGAGGGGAGAGATAGGAAAGGAAGTGTGGAGTGAGGTGATGCGTAGGGTAAATTCGACCTCTTGTGAGGATGAGCTTGATTCAATTCAAGGTGGTGCACAGGGTGCATATGACCCCGGTGAGGATGAGTGGGCTCTTCCAGAGGGTGGCAGACGAGTGTGAGAAGTGTGGGCGAGGGCCAGCGAATCATGCGCACATGTTCTTGGGCTGAGAGAAGTTGGAGAGATACTGGAAGGCAGTGTTCGGGGCGCTATCGAAGATTGTGGGGGTAGAGGTCAGGCTGAACCCAATGGATCTTTGGGGTGTTGGAAAAGCCGGAGCTGATGGAGGGGTGGAGGACCGCTGTCGTGGCCTTGGCCTCTAATTGCCCGGCGAAGGATATAATGCTGGATTGGCGGATGGCGACGCTGCTGGGTGTGGCCGCCTGGTTGGGGGACCTATATGACGTCCTCCGGCTGGAAAAGATCAAGTTTGAGTTGAGGACATCAGTGGAGGGCTTTGAGACACGGTAAGGACTGTTCATGATAATATTTGAGGGATTGTTTGTCGCGGAGGGAGGGGGGTGGGGGGGGACGTGGAGAGAAGGGAGGGCGTGAAATGGGGGAAATTTGTAGACTGAATTGTGGGGGTGTTGAGAATGCTATTGATTTTGGAATAAAATACAATTTTTAAAAAAGTATTAACAGGGCATTTAGAAATACTTAAGATATCAAGCAGAGTCAGCATGGTTTCACAAAGGGGAAATCATGCCAACAAATTTATTAGAATTCTTTGAGGTGGTAACGAGCAGGATAGATAAAGGGGGACCAGTGGATGTAATAAAATGTGATGAGATATCGCACAAAAGGCTACTTAATAAGATGATCGCACAAAAGGCTACTTAATAAGATAACCTATGGCGTTGGTGTATTAGCGTGGCTAGAGGATTGGCTAACTGATAAAAGGGAGTTGAGATAAGAGGGGCACTTTCAGAATGGCAACCTGTAGCCAGTGGAGTGCCACAGGACCAATGCTGGGGCTACAATTATTTGCAATATATATTAATGACTTGGACGATGGAAGTGAATGTACTATTGTCTAGCTTGTGGATCTAGCTTGTGGATGACAAAACTAGGTGGAAAGGCAAGTGGTGAGGATGACACAAAGAGTCTACAGACGGATATAGACAGGTTAGGCGAGTGGGCAAAAACTTGGCAGATGGAATATGTCAGAAAATGTGAAGTTGTGCACTTTGGTAGGAAGACTAAAGAAGCTGAATATTATTTAAACAGAAAACTGCTGCAACACAGAAGGATTTGGGGATCCTCGAGCAAAAAGCTATCACGGAATTTCAGCAGGTAATAAATAGGCAAGGCAAATGGAATGTTGGCCTTTATTTCAAAGGGAATAGAGTATAAAAATAGGGAAGGCTTGCTAAAGCTATACAAGGCACTAGTTAGACCACACCCGGAATTCTGTAAACAGTTTTGTTCTCCTTTTCTAAGGAAAGATATGCTGGCATTGGAGGAAGTCCGGAAAAGGTTCATTAGATTGATCCCGGGTGTGGAGGGATTTTCTAGTGAGGAGAGGTTGAGTTTTTAAAAATATATTTATTAAAGTTTTTTCATAATAACACAAACCAGAGCAAAAGAATTCAAAAAATCACAAACAAATACGAAAGGTAAAAAAAATCCCAACACATAATTAACAAAATTAACAAAACTTACCTAAACCTAACAGCTGAAGGTGACTAGATCCTTAAAAAGAAATAAATGGTTGCCATCTTGGATAGATCCTCTCTGGCAACCCCCAGATGGTGAATTTGACTTTCTCCAAGTGTAGGAATGATATTAAATCACCCAACCAAGCAGAAGTACTGGGCAGAGTAGGAGACCTCCAACCAAACAATATTCGCCTCCAGGCTATCAGTGAGGCAAAGGTGACAACATCCACCTCTACCCCAATCTGAATTACCAGCAAATCCAAAACCCCAAAGATGACCACCAGTGAACATGGATCTAAATCCACATGGAGTATTTCTGACATGGTTTTAAAGAAGGAAACCCAGAATCTCACAAGTTTGAGGCAGGACCAGACATATGCATGTAGCTAGCAGGGCCAAGGGAACACCTATTCTCAAAATTTGGGAAAAAAACACTCCTTAACACCTTAAACTGAATTAGGCTCAACCAAGCACAAGAGGACGTGGAGTTTATCCTGTGAAGGGCCTCACACCAGACCTCACAAATAAGAATAGGGGAAAATTCACTTTACCATTTTCTCCTCTCACCGTTTTGCGAAGCGGAATCCGCCGAAAGATTTTTTTTAAATTAATTTTTTTAAAGAGTACCCAATTAATTTATTCCAATTAAGGGGCAATTTAGTGTGGCCAATCCATCTACCCTGCACATCTTTGGGTTGTGGGGGTGAAACCCATGCAAACTCCACACTGACAGTGACCCAGAGCTGGGATCGAATCTGGGACCTTGGCGCCGTGAAGCAGCAGTGCTAACCACTGTGCCACCATGCTGCCCTCGGAATCCAACGAAAGATATGGCCAAGTAGGTTTGAAATAAACCCCTCGCCCGGCCGAGCGGAGATAGAACCCTCTTCATCATGTAAGAACGTGGTGCCAAAGGAAATGGAAAAGCCTTAGGCGAGAAGTTATGAACTTGAAAATACCGAAAAAGGCTGGAGTTTTAAAATTTAAATAATCTTTATTGTCACAAGTAGGCTTGCATTAACACTGCAATGAAGTTACTGTGAAAAGTCCCGAGTCGCCACATTCCGGCGCCTGTTCGGGTACACCGAGGGAGAATTCAGAATGTCCAAATTACCGAACAGCACTTCTATCGGGACTTGTGGGAGGAAACCGGAGCACCCGGAGGAAACTCACGCAGACACAGGGAAAACGTGCAGACTCCACACAGACAGTGACCCAAACCAGGAATCGAACCTCCGACCTTGGCGCTGTGAAGCAACAGTGCTAACCACTGTGCTACCGTGCCTCCCAAAACAGTTGCGTAACTGAAATTTATTAGCTAACTCCCTGAACCTGGCAAACCTTCCCTCCATGAACAGGTCCCCAAAACCCTCCAGACCCTTCACTTCCCAAGAGGAGAGGTTGAGTTGGTTGGCCTGTACTCATGAAGAATGAGAGGCAACCTTTATTGAGACATATCGCATTCTCAGGGGGCTTGACAGGTTAGATGCTGAGAGGCTGTTTCCACTTGTAGGACAGTCTAGGACCAGAGGGCATAATCTTAGAGTCGCCATTTAAGACAGAAATGAGGGAGAATTTCTTCTTTCTGTGGGTAGTCAATCTTTGGAATTCTTTGTGGAAACTGGGTCACTAAGATGTTGAAGGCTGAGATAGACAGATTTTTAATCAGTAAGGGAATCAAGGTTAATTAGGATAAGGCGGGAAAGCAGAGTTGAGGATCATCATCAGATCAGCCAAAATCTCATTGAATGGCAGAGCAGGGTCCTATGTCTTATCGTCGCTCAAAAAGGAGAGAGCAGCCTATGGTCCTTGGGGCTATAGCGATTTTCATGACCGAGTATGAAGGAATTGTTTGGATAGACCTTGCAGAAGGTCATAGAGTTGTAGTACATAATAAATGAGTGGGAAGCAACAGAATGTGATTGACATGAGAAAGAATTTGGTCTGAGAATGAGTTAGCTAGTTCAATGGGAGTTAGGCAGGAGGTTAATTATCATTTGGTGCATAATTAGTATAGCAGAATAGGCAACACTTGGTAAACATACTTGAGGGAAATTCTGGAAGGTCAGAATGTCTGGGATACACAGAAATGAAAGAACCTTTTCAGGGCCTAGAAGGATATGCACAATAATTGTAGCCATTAATGTCAGGTATGGGAAGGGAGGATTTCTTGAAAGTATATGCCAGAAGATGTTTACCCCTTGAAATCAGGATCAAACTTAGATATGTCGAGATACATAACAATTTCGCGTTAATTATTCCATGTAGAAAGTGGAGAACGTGGTTACAGAGTTACTGAAATGTAAAATATTTTAATCAAAAAGTATTTTTTTAATAATCACTAACTTTTAGAATTAATTTATGATTTACAGTCATAAATTCTTGTATACTTACAGATCTGGGCTGACCAGAAAACCTTCTGTTATAATCATTTATATTTTGAATAACCTCCATAGACTCTTGCTGCTCGTCATTCACTGGGAACAGTGGGAATAACAATGTAACCTACCAAAGACAATTAAAATCATGATATTATTGTACATTGTCAAATCATACATAGCAATTAATCTACTAAATCACTTATTATTAAAATTATTTTAATTGACCGGCTCAACTAAATCTCAACTTCCGGTTTATGTAATTTTGTAAAATCAATTTTATGTGCAAGATTGCAGAATCTGGAACAGAGCATCTTATTGTTATAGTTCCAGAGCTATGCTTCAATTAAAAAAAATATTGGGCAGTAAATGTATACTCCCAGTTGTAGAAGGTTTCAGGAAAGTTTAGTGGAGGGACTGGTGATACTGAGCCTAAGACAACGTCTAGTGCAGACCAAGAAATTGCTTTCTGAATTGAACAAATGAAATTAATTAATTGAAAAGAAGCAGCTCAATGTCAATACACTTCTCTCTGAAACACAATGATTCTTCCTTTTAAAAAGAAACTTTTGTCTTTTAGCGGCATGGTGTCACTGTGGTTGCATTGCTGCCTTACAGAGCCAGGTTAGCACAGTGGGCTAAATAGCTGGCTTATGAAGCAGACCAAGGCCAGCAGCGCGGGTTCAACTCCTGTACCAGCCTCTCCGAACAGGCGCCAGAATGTGGCGACTAGGGACTTTTCACGATAACTTCATTTGAAGCCTACTTGTGACAATAAGCGATTTTTATTTCACTTCAGGGACTCGGGTTCGATTCCAGCCTTGGATGACTGTGTGGAGTTTGCATATTCCCCCCCCCCACCCCCCCCGTGTCTCCGTGGGTTTCCTCCAGGTGCTCCAGTTCCCTCTCACAAGGATATGTAGGTTAGGTGGATTGGCCATGATGAATTTGCAGGGTTAGGAGGATAGGGCGGGAGAGTGGGCCTAGCTAATGTGTTCTTTCAGAGGGTTGATGTAGACCCAATGGGCTGAATGGCCTCCTCTGCACTATAGAGATTCTATGGTTGTTAGAGTTATTTGTTCCATTTCAATCTAGCAGCATGTACTGCAACGAGATCTGACTTGTCTCCCAATTCTGCTCTGTCCAGTCCCAACCAAGTATCATGGTTTCAGCAATAGTTACAGCTCGAATCTTGGAGGCCCAGAGACAGAGGAAGGAGGCAAATGGTCACTGGATTCAATTATGATTATTAGTGAATAAGGAAAAAACAATTGTGTTTTTGGATTTTGTCCTGTTTCGATAAAATCGTGCACACAGTGAGTTACATGAACAATTTCGATTTCTAGGGGGCAAGAAACAGCCAGATAGAACCCATTGGTTGAGATTCACCGGCCTCCCAAGCGTGTGTTTCTTGGCGGTGTGCCATCCACTGCCAGCAGGATTTTCTGCTCTCACCGCTGTCAATGGGAATTCCCATTGAAGCCGCCCCATGCTGCTGGGAAACCCGCAGGAGGGAGTAAGCTGCGAGAGGGATCAGAGAATCCAGGCATGAATGTCTGGAGAATTCCAGTCAATATATCAAAACCTGGATAAGACGAGCTGACCACTGGGGTCTACAATTATGTAAGTGGACAATTTTCAAGATCAATACTTTAAATTCAATCAAATGTAACAGTGGATTACATATAATGAACAATAAAGAAGCAAAAAAGAGGTAGGAATGGGGATATTGAAGTAACAATGTAAGCATTGAATGAGAAATTGTCACAGATTTGTAGAGAAATTATATACTTCATTGGAGCTGGTGATCAAACAGACTGAAATTTACAAGAAAAGGTACTATAACCATTCCCACAAAAGAAGCCCAGGATAAAGATTTTTACCCCTTCAGTACAAATTATTCAATCCTGAAGGGTATCTGTGGTACATTGAAAAACTAAAGTCACTATAGTAAATAAGAGATGATGACATAGAGCAAATTGAAATAAAATTAAAGTCACCATTGTCCCAGAGGACCATCTGCTGCTCTCCGCTTTTGAGAAAGGGCAGCACGGTAGCATTGTGGATAGCACAATTGCTTCACAGCTCCAGGGTCCCAGGTTCGATTCCGGCTTGGGTCACTCTGTGCGGAGTCTGCACATCCTCCCCGTGTGTGCGTGGGTTTCCTCCGGGTGCTCCGGTTTCCTCCCACAGTCCAAAGATGTGCAGGTTAGGTGGATTGGCCATGATAAATTGCCCTTAGTGTCCAAAATTGCCCTTAGTGTTGGGTGGGGTTACTGGGTTATGGGGATAGGGTGGAGGTGTTGACCTTGGGTAGGGTGCTCTTTCCAAGAGCCGGTGCAGACTCGATGGGCCGAATGGCCTCCTTCTGCACTGTAAATTCTATGATAATCTATGATAAGCTGACTGGTGGGGACATTCTGGAGTAGGCTTCCAATGCATGGGAGTACTATTGCTGCTGACAATCCTGTTCGGAATGAAACAAACCTTATTGCTGTTCTAGTCCTGCTTGCTTAGGTACAGCTTTGTATGGACTGGACCCACTGATTTCCTGCACTTTACTGGTTCAGATAAAAGACATCAGCCCAAAGATTGCATAATCACCCACTTCTCAGGTGCTATGTGGCACAAGTCCCCAAAATGGCAGATAGCAAGCACATGCATACTTCATAGACGAAGACAGAACACACTGGTCTCAGAGTCATAGTTGGGAGACATCCCAGGAACAAAGGAAATAGGAACAGGAGTGGGCCATTCGGCTCCTCGAGTTGCTCAGCCAGTGAGATGATGGTTAATGGGACATAGAACAAAGAGTGCAGAAGGAGGCCATTCGGCCCATCGAGTCCGCACCGACCCACTTAAGCCCTCACTTCCACCCTATCCCCGTAACCCAATAACCCCTCCCAACCTTTTTTGGACACTAATGGCAATTTAGCATGGCCAATCCACCTAACCTGCATGTCTTTGGACTGTGGGAGGAAACTGGAGCACCCGGAGGAAACCCATGCAGACTCAGCACAGACAAGTGACCCAACGGGGAATCGAACCTGGGACCGTGAAGCCACAGTGCTGCCGTGCTGCTCAATCTACCTCGATATCATCTTCTCGCACAATCCCCATATCCCCTTTTATCTTTATTAATTTAATCATTAACCCCATGAAGATGCAGCATTCAAGAGCCCCATTCAGGACTTTATTATAACCTTGCTTAGGCTAGTGTGAACAGTCAAGTTACTTAGAGCAGTCAGTGCGTGCATTGCTTGCAAGTCTCTTCAGTACCAGTCTCAGAAGCACTGCATAGATTGTATCAGTGCTTTGAGAATGAAAACTGATATGTTAGTGTTTCCTGGTTTTCAAACATGTATTAAGTGGAAGTCTAAATGATTACCGTATAAAACCTAACAGATGGCACAGCCAAACTTAGTTTGAATGATACAAACCGTGAAGAACACAAATATTGAGCAATGGTAGACTTAAATAGAGCAGTGCGGAGATAAACTGTGTGAATCAGATAGAAATTCTGTAAACAGAAGTCATATAACTGTTTGAATCACTCAGATTATAACTTGTGACAATTAGAGATACACACTGTTTAAATGATTCAGAAACCATACGAAACAAAATAAACTGCAAACCATGAAAATTCAAAATAAAAACTGAAACTGTTAGAAACAAAGAGATGGCCACTCACTAATCTGAAAAGAGGAAGGATACTGGTTGTGACATTTCAGGCTTTTTTTCTCCTTAAAGTGTGTAAATTCAGAGATTTTATGACAATGATAATGAATCAGAGTTTACGGGAAGCCCGGTGGCACAGTGGGTAGCACTGCTGACACACAGCACCAGGAACTCGGGTTTGATTCCAACCTCGGGAAACTGTCTGTGGAGTTTGTACTTTCTTCCCGTGTCTGCATGGGTTTCCTCCGGGTGCTCCGGTTTCCTCCCAGTCTAAAGATGGGTGGATTAGGTGCATTGGTCATGCTAAATTACCCCTTAGGGTGGGTTGCAGGAATAGGATGGGGGAATTGGGCCTAAGTAGGGTAGAGGAAATACAAGTGGAAAACTCTCTTTGGAAGTGCCATCTCTGGGTCAGTGAAGCCTGCATTTTACATGTTAACCCAGAGATATTGAACTCTTATTTATTATCTCTTTTTGGCTCAAAGATAGCACTCAACATTAGAGTACAAGCATAGAATATCTGGGTTAACATGTAAAATGCAGGCTTCACTGACCCAGAGATGGCACTTCCAAAGAGAGTTTTCCACTTGTATTTCCTCAAACTATAATCGTACAAACACACAATGCTTCTATAGCTGGGTGGTCTGCCGCTCTGATATCTTTGCAGGAATGCTTGCACAGCTGCTTGATTCACTGATCCCACAGCTGCAAGGATTTCAAGTGCTTCAGCCGTCATTTGGATTGAAAACTAAGCTTGCGTGCAACAGTTACGGGATGCCATCTTTCAGGTTCTGCAGGAACTGAAAGATACCACAATGTCTACCCAATCATTGGGCATTCAAATCCAGGACTTAGCACAAGTGGCACGAATTATCTATCTTCACGATAACAGCTTATGTGACCGTTTTTATTCCAGTCTTCTCAGACGCCTGCTCAAGTTGGCGGCAAGGTACAGAAACAGGCTGCTGACACAACTTCAGAAGCCCCGACACAATGCCACTTCAATTCCAACAAACTTGTAATGCTGCCGTGCAGCCAAGCCCAAAGGCAGCTCTGGACCACAGGAAGTACTACAGTGCAAAACCAGGATAAATTTAAGAGCAGTACAGGGAGAGACTGAAGAAAAGGAAACACCTATTGTTTGTGCACAGTAATACCACTAGGTGATGCACAGCCCAGTGTGCTGAGATATGCCTATTTTTTAGTCTTAAGTATTTGTGAGGATGTGCTGAACGGGAGATGCAGTTCCTCCAAATGCCCTTAATGACCTGTTCCAACTCAAGGAACCAAGGTAATTTTCTTTAAGGTATATCTTGCATGCCTGTTATTTTCTTTTTCTCCTGCTCCTATTCTGCTGTCATCATAAGGATGCGGGAATACCCATACTGAATCCCATGTTCGTGGCTGGGTTGTGTTTCAGGATTTTGGGGTTTTGTTCTGCTCAGAAAAACGATGTGACAGGGTTCGCCCGGAGGTGGCAACCATTTATCGACTTCTTCGCGGAGAATTAATCGTCAGCAAGGTGTTGGGGGGGGGGGGGGGGGGGGAGAAACAAACTGAAGCCATACAAGTTTGAAAAAAAAATCAGAGGTTGCAGGTATCAAAATTATAAATTAAAGCTCAACAAGCTTGTTTGTGGAAACCATGGTTCACAGGCTACTTCAAAGTTCTCTCATCTCAGGCTCTTTAAATCAGGCTTGCCCCAATTTAGTTTTAAAATTGCAGCGTATATATTCTGTTAAGTGCAGCGAACAACGACTTGCATTTACATTGTGCCTTTCGCACTGCTGCAACCAAGAAAATATCCAAGACCCAAAGCAGGCAGATTTCCTTTCCTGAAGGACAGTCCAGATTTTAATGGCAATCTGACAGTTTCGCGGTCACTTTTTACTGATACTGTGCCAGATTTTATGCTTCTATTTCTAAAAGACTGAATTAAAATTCACAAGTGTCACAGTGGGTTTTGAATTCATGTGCCCAGGATTAGTACTCCAGCAACATAACCACTATGCTTCAGTTTATCGTGCATATTGCAGCCACAAGGTGCTTATGGTGGAAGAGGTGGATATTAAATTCAGTGATAAAGGTGTCTTTTCTTCTTAAATGCCATTGTACCCAGTCAGATGAAAGGTGGTTATTCCATTAGACTTCTGATTTGAAGAAAGAACGAGCATCGAGTGTCATCTAATGTGCTTCACTGCTAGGGTGGTCACTTTACAAGATCTCATAAAACAAGATATATGGCCTGATAATCAGTTACTCAATATTGTTGAGGGATAAAATTTGGCCAGGGAAGCAAAACTCTCTGAACTTACCAAAAAAAACCTCCCTGAACTTCTTTAGAATAGTGCCAGATGATCTTTTGCAAAAAGCCAAGGGAAATTGGGAACCTGATTTTTTCAGTTGATTCATTCATGGGATGCAGGTGTTGCTCCCAGGTCAGCATTTATTGTCCATCTCCAATTGTCCTCGAGAAGGTGATGGTGAACCGCATTCTTGAACCGCTGCAGTCCATGTGGTGTAGATACACCCACAGTGCTGTTAGGGAGTTCCAGGATTATGATTCAGCGACAGTGAAGGAACAGCAATATATTTCCAAGTTTTTGATTTGATTTATTGTCACATGTACCGAAGTACAGTGAAAGTATTTTTCTGCGGCCGAGGAATGTACGTACATAGTAGACACAAGAATAATCAACAGGGAACATTGACAAATGGTACAATCGACAGGATGGTGCGTGGCTTGGAGGGGAAACTTGCTGGTGATGTTCCCATGCATCTGTTGCTCTTGTCCTTTGAGGTGATGAGAGATTTCGAATTTGGAACGTGATGTTAAAGGGGCCCTGGTGAGTTGCTACAGTGCATTTCGTAGATGCTGCCTTTGCGTGTCAGTGGTGGAGGGAGTGGATGTTGAAGGTTACAGACAGGGTGCCAATCAATCGGGCTTTTTTGTCCTGAATAGTGTTGAGCTTCTCTAGTGTTGTTGGAGCTGCATTCATCAAGGCGAGTGAAGAGTATTCAATCACACTCCTGACTTATGCCTTGTAGATTGTGAACGAGCTTTGGGGAGTCATTGTCCTCCGTGACAATGAACCACAGCACATGCATCCTGACTGAATAGATTACATTTCTCTGGTTCAGTTGTTTGATGGCTTTTGCTGGGCAGCTCCTGTTATCTGTGCTATTTGGCTGCTGTCCATGCTGCTGATGAATAATTCCAATGTCAATCTGTTGGGTGGAGAATGAAAGTCCACCATGGGCTCGGAGCCCTCCCTATGCAGCTTTGGCTGACAGCAAAAAACTACAAAATGGATTTGGTTTGGACAGGGCTTTGGTTGCCTTTTTCAGGATTACAAAATGTATTTAATAATGAGCATGAATGTGATTTTGTGTAGGAATTATTTAATATTTTCTTTGTTCCATAATGGTACTGCCTGCCTCTAATTTCTTTGGAAAAGAAAGTTTGAGGTATCCCACCCATCTACATTGAAATACGTAATCGCTGCTTCTTCAGTCACCTCCTTTGATTTAGTGTGGGAAACACTGAGCAAAATTGGAGCGCCAATGAGGAGGTCCTTTGACAGGAGTTATTTCCATTGTTTAATAATCATCTTCATTGCTTTTGATCTCTGAATACTTTGGCTTATATTCACCACACTAAAAATAATTAAAGATATGGGGCAGCACGGTAGCCTTGTGGATAGCACAATTGCTTCACAGCTCCAGGGTCCCAGGTTCGATTCCGGCTTGGGTCACTGTCTGTGCGGAGTCTGCACATCCTCCCCCTGTGTGCGTGGGTTTCCTCCGGGTGCTCCGGTTTCCTCCCACAGTCCAAAGATGTGCAGGTTAGGTGGATTGGCCATGATAAATTGCCCTTGGTGTCCAAAATTGCCATTAGTGTTGGGTGGGGTTACTGGGTTATGGGGATAGGGTAGAGGTGTGGACCTCGGATAGGGTGCTCTTTCCAAGAGCCGGTGCAGACTCGATGGGCCGAATGGCCTCCTTCTGCACTGTAAATTCTATGAAATCTACCTAGGCTGACTCCAATTTAGTACTGAGAAAGTGCTGTGTGACGGAGGTACATTTTTGGGATGAGACACTAAACTCAGATCTCGTCTCGCCTCTTAAATTGATGCAAAAGATCCTATGGCACTCTTTCTAATAGGAGTGGAGAAGTTATCCCTGGTGTCCAGGCCAAAATTTATACCTCAGTCATCAGCACAAGAGGGGATTATCTGGGCATTATCATATTGCCCCCAGTTTGTGGGAACTTCCTCTGCACAGGTTGTCTGTTGGGTTTCCTGCATTATTATAAGAGAGACTACAAATCAAAACACTTCATTGGCTGTAAAGTGCTTAGGAACATCCTGAGGTCATGAAAGGCGCGATATAAAAGTAAGTCTTATGTTTAAAAAAATTTGTTGAATTAACATATTGTACCAACTCACTCACTTTGATTGACAGTATTCAGTTTCTCTTCTGGAAAGAATATTTCCAGCTACCTAGTTGAACAATAGAAAACTTCCTTTACATTGCAGCAGATGGAGCAAGGTGGAACTTTGACACTTTAGAATTAAACTGGCAGTGATGAGAAAACTGACTGTGTAGATTATGCCATCAGGATTTACAACAAATTAATTTCCTCTTCTAATAAGTGAAATGTTCTTTATTGAAAATTTTTAGTAAATATAGAGCAAGGTTTTCCTCTAGGTTTTACCCCTTTAATAAGACAATGTTCTCATTTTAACCCTTGTAGCACCATGGATAATGTTATGCGAGGGAGATATTCGGAACTTGGGTCCAGAAATGAGATTCAAGATGTAGTAGGCAATTGAGGAGTTAAACAGACTGAGGGAAAAAAAATCTGCCAGCACGGAGTCAGAGGGATATGTCCACACCTGGCTGAGTTATACTGTCCCAGTCAGACTTAAGCTCGTTAGTGGGAATACAAGGATGCCCCAGATCCATTGTCCTTCGGACACTCCAGTCTGACCAACCATTAACTCACTACAGAGTCCGAATGCCTCGTCTGTCAATGAAAGGTTAGTTGCATGTCAATTGCATGGCTCTGTTCTTTTGTAAAAACGGGAGTGGGCATTAAACAGCCAAGATAACGATGATAGGTTCAAGTCTGGAAACCCCAGAGAACCTTAGTTTGAGGGGTTGGGCGGAGCTTAGAGAGCGAAAAAGAATCTTGTTTTGAACAGGTAGAGAAAAGGCTTTGGAAATCGATTGAGGTCATGAAAGTTGCCACTGAGCAAGCTTTGGAAAAGGGTTCTGAACAAATGTCCCCTAATGGAAAAAAAATTGTATCAAAAATCCAAGCATTGCCTTTGCTTTCCTGTGTAAGTGGCATGAGAGCTGCATGTTCTGTTGGAGTGTTGGTTAATGGGAACTAGTGTGTTAAGTTTAAGAAACTACATGTAATCTGTAAGTGTAAGAGTTGAAGTTTAAAAGTTTAAATATAGTTTCCTTTTCTTTAGTTTTAATAAAGTATGTTTATAAAATAACTAAGCACTATTTCTTATATTATCACTCCTGGAACGAATAGATCTTTCCACACCGTCTTAAAACATGAAGAAGTTATGGTTCTGGTCCAGTCTCTTAGCCATTGTTGAGAGCTGACTAGGCGTTTGAAACAATAAATGTATACATATGGGTGCCACTAAAAGAGAGGGGCATACTGGAAAATGAGGCTGGAGAAGTAATAATAGGAAACAAAGAAATGGCAGAGGAACGGAATAGTTACTTTGCATCAGTCTTCATGGTGGAAGACACCAGTGGGATGCCAGAGCTCCAGGAGAATCAGGGGGCAGAGCTGTGTATAGTGGCCACCACTAAGGAGAAGATTCTGGGGAAACTAAAAAGTCTGAAGGTGGATAAATCACCTGGACTGGATGGACTACATCGCAGGGTTCAAAAGAGATAGCTGAGGAGATTGTGGAGGCCTTGGTGGTGATCTTTCAGGAATCACTGGAGGCAGGGTGGGTCCCAGAGGACTGGAAAGTGACTAATGTCACATCCCTGTTTAAGAAGTGAGGGAAGCAGAAGACGGGAAATTATAGTCTGGTTAGTCTGACCTCGGTCATTGGTAAGATTTGAGAGTCCATTATTAAAGATGAGATTGCGGAATACTTGGAAGCGCATGATAAAATAGGATTGAGTCAGCACAGCTTCGTCAAGGGGAGTCCGTGTCTGTCAAATCTGTTAAGAGTTCTTTGAGGAGGTAACAAGGAAGTTAGACAAAGGAGAACCAGTGGACGTGATTTATTTAGATTTCCAGAAGGCCTTTGACAAGATGCCACATAGGAGACTGTTAAATAAGTTAAGAGCCCATGTGTTAAGGGTCAGATCCTGTCATGGATAGAGGATTGGTGACTGGCCGAAGGGAAACAGTGGGGATAAAGGGGTCTTTTTCAGGATGCCAGCGGGTGACTAGTGGTGTGCCTCAGGGGTTGGTGCAGGGACCACTACTTTTCACAATATACATTAACGATCTGGAAGAAGGAACTGAAGACTCTGTTGCTAAGTTTGCATATGATACAAAGATATGCAGACGGACAGGTAGTGTTGAGGAAGCAGGCGAGTTGCAGAAAGACTTGGACAAGCTAGGAGAGTGGGCAAATAAGTGGCAGATGGAATACAATGTGGAAAAGTGTGAGGTTATGCACTTTGGAAGGAAGAATGAGGCATAGACTATTTCCTAAACGGAGAAATGCTGAGGAAATCAGAAGCACAAAGGGACTTAGGAGTCCATGTTCAAGATTCTCTTAAGGTTAACGTGCAGGTTTTGAGGGCAGTTAGGAAGGCAAATGCAATGTTAGCATTCATGTCGAGAGGAATACAAGAGCAGGGATTCTGAGGCTGGATAAGGCTCTGGTCAGATCCCATTTGGAGGATTGTGAGCAGTTTTGAGCCCGATATCGAAGGAAGGATGTGCTGGCCTCGGAAAGGGTCCAGAGGAGGTTCATAAGAATAATCCCTGGAATGAAGAGCTTGTTATATGAGGAACGGTTGAGGACTCTGGGTCTGTACTCGGAGTTTAGAAGGATGAAGGGGGGGGGGATCTTATGGAAACTTACAGGATACTGCGAGACCTGGATAGAGTGGACGTGGAGAGGGTGCTTCCACTAGTAGGAAAAATTAGAACCAAAGGACATAACCTCAGACTGAAGTAATAATCCTTTAAAACACAGATGAGGAGGAATTTCTTCAACCAGGGAGTGGTGAATCTGTGGAACTCTGCCACAGAAGGATATGGAGGCCAAATCACTGAAGTGTCTTTAAGACAGAGATAGATAGGTTCTTGATTAATAAGGGATCAGGGGTTATGGAGAAAAGGAAGGGGAATGGGGATGAGAAAAATATCAGCCATGATTGAATGGTGGAGCAGACTCAATGGGCCGAGTAGCCTAATTCTGCTCCTGTGTCTTATGGTCTTATAATGAGTATTTCAACCTGATCTCTTTCTCGTGGTTTGACAGGTAAAAGTATGAAACACTAATCTGATCACATCTGAGTCAATCTTCAATTTCCGGAATTGAAAATAGCTAGAGAAAACTGCCCTTAAAGCTATTTTTCAGGCAACTAAAATCTATTTTGTGCAAAATGATTGATAAGAATCATGTGGAGAAAAACAAAACAAGATTTCAAAGTAGCTTTTGGAGAGGAAAGAAATGAGAAAGGATTATATATCAAATTAAGTTTTAATAAAAGTAAAACTCGGTGTTTGGCAGTACAGAACTAGCATTGCTGCTGTTATGGGCCAGGGCTTAGAAACTCCAAGGTGTATTAAGAAGCTCACCTGACCTATAACTTTTATGTTGACTTTGGCTACGATGAGCACAAGAGCCTTCACTTCAGGTGTGATTCATCAGATTTCCTAGGCGCTTTTATCAAAACAAAGTTTATTTCAAGAATGTAGTTAACATATCTATATGGGTGTATGGGTAGAGTTGAGAAATACCAAGGGACAAAAAACATTAGTCGGTATCATATATAGACCCCCAAACTGCAGTAGTGAGGTTGGAAATGGCATTAAACACAAAATTAGAGATGCATGTAATTAAGGAATATCGGTGATCATGGGTGATTTTAATCTTCACATAGATTGGGCAAATCAAATTAGCCACAATGCCATAGAGGAGGAATTCCTGGAGTGTATACGGGATGGTTTTCTTGACCAATATGTGGAGGAACCAACTAGAGAGCAGGCCATCTTAGACTGGATACAGTGTAATGAGAAGGGAATCATTGCCAATCTGGCTGTACGAGACCCCTTGGGGATGAACGACCATAACATGACAGAATTTTTTATCAAGATGGAGAGTGAAGTAGTTGATTCGGAGACTAGGGTGATGAATCTTAATAAAGGGAACTATGAAGATATGAAGCATGAGTTGGCCTTGATAGATTGTGGAGAGTTACTTAAAGGGATGACAGTGGTTCATTCCTGTCTGGCAGAAAAGCAGGGTAAGAGGGCCAATCCATGGGTTACAAAGGAAATTAGAAATAGTATCCGATCCAAGGAAGCATACAGATTGGCCAAAAAAAAAATAATAGGTCTGAGGATTGGGAGCAGTTTAGAATTCATCAAGGAAGGGATTGATTAAGAAGGGGAAAGTACAGTACGAAAGGAAGCTTGCGGAGAACATAAAGACTGACACTAAGTGTTTCTATAGATATGTGAAGAGAAAGAGATTGGTAAAGAGAAATGTATAATAAGGGCCAAAGAAATGGCTGAGCAATTGAATACCTACTTTGGTTCGATCTTCACAAAAGGGGACACAAATCAGATACCAGAAATGCTGGAGAATGAAAGGTTTAGTGAGAGGGAATAACTGAGGGAGATCAACATTAGTAGAGAAATGGTGCTGGGAAGATTGATGGGATTGAAGGTGGATAAATCCCCTGGGCCTGAGAATCTGCAACCCAGAGTGCTTAAGGAGGTGGCTCTGGAAATAGTGGACGCATTGGTGGTCATCTTCTGGGATTCTATAGACACTGGAACTGTCCCTGCAGATTGGAGGGTAGCTCACGCCACTCCGATATTCAAAAAGGGGGGTAGAGAAAAAGCAGGGAATTATGGACCAGTAAGCCTAACATCGGTAGTGGGGAAAATGCTTGAATCCATTATCAAGGACTTTCTCGCGGAACATTTAGAAAGCAGTGGCAGGATCAGTCAGAGTCAGCATGGATTTATGAAGGGAAAATCATGCTTGACAAATCTGTTAGAATTATTTGAAGATGTAACCAGTACACTTTGACAAGGGGGAGC
This sequence comes from Scyliorhinus torazame, assembly GCF_047496885.1. Lineage (NCBI taxonomy): Eukaryota > Metazoa > Chordata > Chondrichthyes > Carcharhiniformes > Scyliorhinidae > Scyliorhinus > Scyliorhinus torazame. The sequence continues at coordinate 29,370,588 of NC_092709.1, forward strand.
CAATCAATGTGCTATATTTGGACTTTCAGAAGGCATTTGACAAAGTCCCACATAAGAGATTATTGTGCAAAATTAAAGCGCATGGGATTGGAGTAACGAAAACAAGGAGTAGGGATTAATGGGTCCTTTTCAAATTGGCAGGCAGTAACAAGCGGGGTACCACAGGGATCGATTCTGGGACCCCAGCTATTCACAATATATATATATTAATGATTTGGATGAGGGAACAAAATTTAACATTTCAAAGTTTGCAGATGATACCAAGTTAGGTGGGAGGGTGAATTGTGACGAGGATGCAGGGATCCTACAGCATGATCTGGACAGGTTGGGCGAGTGGGCAAATCAATGGCAGATGCAGTATAATTTGGATAAGTGTGAGGTTATGCACTTTGGAAGCAAAAACAGGAAGGCAGATTACTACCTGAATGGTTGTAAATTGGCAAAGATGATTAAGGATTATGTGGAGTTTAATAGGAATGGGGAGGTTTATAGGGCGGCATGTGGCGCAGTGGTTAGCACTGGGTCTGCGGCGCTGAGGACCCGGGTTCGAATCCTGGCCCTGGGTCACTGTCCGTGTGGAGTTTGCACATTCTCCCAGTGTCTGCGTGGGTTTCATCCCCCCAACCCAAAGATGTACAGGTTAGGTGGATTGGCCACACTAAATTGTCCCTTAATTGAAAAAAAAAAAAAATTGGGTACTCTTAAAATTAAAATAAAAAGAAATGGGGAGGTTTCGCTGTCAGTGGTGTGGGAAACGTTGAAGGTGGTAGTAAGGGGTAAGATCATCTCGTTCAAGGCTCAAGTGCACAGGGAGGCCAGAGAGAAGAGGCAGTGGCTGGTTTAGGAAATTTTGGAGGTGGATGGAAAGTATGCGGAGAGTCCTACTATGGATCTTCTGGTGAGGAGAAAGGAATTACAGGCAAGGTTTGACCTTCTGTCTACAGGATAGGTGAGGAAGGCGAAGGGGGCTGTGTACGAGTATGGGGAGAAGGTCAACAACTTGCTGTTCGGAACAAGGCAATCAAGAGGAATTTTATAAAAAGTTGTATGGGTCAGAGCGTCCGGAGGGTGAGTCAGAAATGAGGGAGTTTTTGGCGCGGTTGGAGTGTCCTAAAGTAGGCAAGGAGGAAAGGGCAGGGTTCTAAGAGCCAGTGGGGATGAAAGAGGTGCGAGTGGAGATGGGGAGGTTGCAGACTGGTAAGGCACCGGGACCGGATGGTTTCCTGGTTGAGTTTTATAAAGGATTTTGGATAAGCTAGTGCTGCTGTTGGGAGAAATGTTTGGGGGTACGGTGGCTAAGGGGTGCTGCCAGAGATGATGGAACAGGCATCCATGTCATTGCTGCTGATAAAGGATAAAGACCCGGTGGAGTGGGGTCTTATAGGCCAATATCGCTGCTGAATGTGGATGCCAAGATTTTGGCTAAGATGCTGGCACTCAGGTTGGAGGAGTTCCTCTCAACTCAAGGAGGGGGGGAGGGGAGGAAGGAGGGGGGGGAGGGGGAGGGGGGGGGGAGGGGTGTGAGGGGGGGGAGGAGAGGGGGAGGGGGAGAGGAGGGGGAGAGGAGGGGGGGAGGGGGAGAGGAGGGGGGGGGAGGGGGGGGGGAGGGGGGGGGGGGGGGGAGGGGGGGGGAGGGGGGGGGGGAGGGGGGGGGGAGGGGGGGGGAGGGGGAGAGGAGGGGGGGGAGGGGGGGGAGGGGGAGAGGAGGGGGGAGAGAGGGGGAGGAGGAGGGGGGGGGAGGAGGAGGGGGGGAGAGGAGGGGGGAGGAGGGGGGGAGGAGGAGGGGGGAGGGGGAGAGGAGGGGGGGGGGAGGGGGAGAGGAGGGGGGAGGAAGGGGGGGGAGGAGGGGGGGGAGGAAGGGGGGGGAGGAGGGGGGGGGAGGAGAGGGGGGGGAGGAGGGGGGGGGAGGGGGGGGGAGGAGGGGGGGGAGGAGGGGGGGGGAGGAGGGGGGGGAGGGGGGGGAGGAGGGGGGAGGAGGGGGGGGGAGGAGGGGGGGAGGAGGGGGGGGGAGAGGGGGGGGGGGAGGGGGGAGAGGGGGGGGAGAGGGGGGGGGAGAGGGGGGGGGGGAGAGGGGGGGGAGGAGAGGGGGGGAGGAGAGGGGGGGAGGAGAGGGGGGGAGAGAGGGGGGGGGAGAGGGGGAGAGGAGAGGAGGGGGGGGAGAGGAGGGGGGGGAGAGGGAGAGAGGGGGGGGGAGAGGGGGAGAGGAGAGGAGGGGGGGGAGAGGAGGGGGGGGGAGGGGGGGAGGAGGGGGGGGGAGGGGGGGAGGGGGGGAGGGGGGGAGGAGGGGGGGGGAGGGGGGGAGGAGGGGGGGGGAGAGGAGGGGGGGGGAAGAGGGGGGGGGGGAGAGGAGGGGGGGAGAGGAGGGGGGGGGAGAGGAGGGGAGAGGGGGGGAGAGGGGGGGGGAGGGGGGGGGGAGGGGGGGGGGGGGAGGGGGGGGGGAGGGGGGGGGGGGGAGGGGGGGGGGGAGGGGGGAGGGGGGGGGGGGGGGGGTGGGGAGGGGGGGGGGAGGGGGGGGGGAGGGGGGGGGGGGAGAGGGGGGGGAGAGGGGGGGGGGGGGGAGGGGGGGGAGAGGGGGGAGGGGGGAGAGGGGGGAGGGGGGGAGGGGGGGGGGAGAGGGGGGGGGTGAGGGGGGGGAGGGGGGGGGGGGGGGGAGAGGGGGGGGGGAGAGGGGGGGGGGGAGAGGGGGGGAGGGGGGGGTGGAGGGGGGGGGAGGGGGGGGGGGGAGAGGGGGGGGGTGAGGGGGGGGTGGTGGGGGGGGGGGGGGGGGGGTGGGGGGGGGGGAGTGGGGGGGGGAGAGGGGGGGGGAGAGGGGGGGGGGGAGTGGGGGGGTGGGGGGAGGGGGGGGGGGAGAGGGGGGGGGGGGGGGGAGAGGGGGGGGGAGAGGGGGGGTGGGGGAGGGGGGGGGGGGTGGGGGGGGGGTGGGGGGGGGGGTGAGGGGGGGGGGGAGGGGGGGGGGAGTGGGGTGGGGGGGAGGGGGGTGGGGGGAGGGGGGGGGTGGGGGGGGGTGTGGGGGGGGGTGGGGGTGGGGGGGGGGGGGGGTGGGGGGGGGTGTGGGGGGGGGGGAGGTGGGGGGGAGGGGGGGGGTGGGGGGGGGTGGGGGGGTGGGGGGTGGGGGGGGGTGGGGGGGGGGGTGTTGGGGGGTGGGGGGGGGGTGTGGGGTGGGGTGGTGGGGGGTGGTGGGGGGTGTTGGGTGGGGTTGGGTTGGGGGGTTGGGGGGGTGGTTGGGTGTGGGGGTTGGTTGGGTTTGGGGGGTGTTGTTTTGTTTGTGGGGGTGGGGGTGGTGTGGGGTTTGGTGGGGGGGTTGTTGGGTGTTGGGGGGTGTGGGTTTTGTTTGGGTGTTTTTGTTGTTTGTTGTTGTGTGTTTGTTTTTGGTGTTTTTTTGTTTTTGTTTGTTTTGTGTTTTGTATGGGTTTGTTGGGGTGAGAATTTTTTTTTGTGGTTTGGGTGTT